>NC_041385.1:607475352-607531671 GCF_002162155.2 Triticum dicoccoides
TTAATCTATTCGAATAGCCGTGATCTTCGGTAACAGGACGACTTGGAGTTGTACCTTGACCTTATGACAACTAGAACCGGATACTTAATAAAACACACCCTTCAAAGTTCCACAGACAACCCGGTGATCGCTTTTCCGCAGGGCGACGAGGAGAGGATCGCCGGGTAGGTTTATGCTATGCGATGCTACTTGGAGATGCTACTTGGAGATGCTACTTGGAGATGCTACTTGGAGGACTTCAATCTACTCTCTTCTACATGCTGCAAGACGGAGGCTGCCAGAAGCGTAGTCTTCGATAAGATTAGCTATCCCCCTCTTATTCTGGCATTCTGCAGTTCAGTCCACTGATATGGCCCTTTACACATATACCCATGCATATGTAGTGTAGTTCCTTGCTTGCGAGTACTTTGGATGAGTACTCACGGTTGCTTTCTCCCCCCTTTTTCCCCTTTCCTTTCTTTCTGGTTGTCGCAACCAGATGCTGGAGTCCAGGAGCCAGACGCCACCGTCGACGACGACCCCTACTACACCGGAGGTGCCTACTACTACGTGCTGCCCGCTGACGACGACCTGGAGTAGTTTAGGAGGATCCCGGGCAGGAGGCCTGCGCCTCTTTCGATCTGTATCCCAGTTTGTGCTAGCCTTCTTAAGGCAACTTGTTTAACTTATGTCTGTACTCAGATATTGTTGCTTCCGCTGACTCGTCTATGATCGAGCACTTGTATTCGAGCCCTCGAGGCCCCTGGCTTGTATTATGATGCTTGTATGACTTATTTTATTTGTAGAATTGTGTTGTGATATCTTCCCGTGAGTCCCTGATCTTGATCGTACACATTTGCGTGCATGATTAGTGTACGATTGAATCGGGGGCGTCACATACTACAACAAAAGCAATGAAACCACATCTAATCAAGAACCTCAAAAATTGCCACAGTGTGTTCAGATAGCACAAAGTCTTTGTGGCAAAAAAAAATTGCGCCTGCAGTACAATGAATTTGCCACATTGTACTGACTGTAGCATGGCAATAAACATGATGTGGTCAGCCAAAAACTTGCCACATGCAAAACATATGTATGGCATCTGACACAATTGATATACAAATTTGGTTGCCACATTATGCAGCCAATTTGCCACACTGTCCTATCTGCAGTATGGCAACAGACAGTGTGTTCACATTCTATTTGCCATATGAATATACTATCCAAGTGGCAACATGCACACTTGATGTGCACATTAGTTGCCGTCCAGTGCAGTTGGCTGCTGAAACTGCATTAACTATCGATTGTGGCAACTATCACAATGTGGCAACTATCACAAATCATTCGGAAAAATTAGTTGCCACAATGAAAAAGCATGTTTGTGGCTACTATCACAGTAATTCAGCAAATTTAGTTGCCACATGGAAGAGCATGTGTGTGGCAACTATCACAGTCATTCAAAAAAAATAGTTGCCGCATGAGAAAGCTTATGTGTGGCAACTATCACAGTCATTTCAGTAATTTGTTGCCGCATGGGAAAACACGTTTGTGGCAACTATCACATTTCTTCAGGAAGTTAGTTGCCATACAATCATGGTAGTTAATCAACCTACCAAGTTCGTCTCATACAACAGTTTCAAAACCCAACTAACTAGATCTAGGGTTCAATAGTAACTACAGCGACTTCAAATTCAACCTCAAAGTTCTCCCCCGAACTGATTGCAAACACAAATTCGAACCAATGCGCATCAAACAAACCGGGAGACACCTGCCCAATCGAAAGGCAAGACTAGTGCGTGCCTCCGGATAGGCATAACCACACCGACGAGGCCGCCGCTGCCGCGGCCGCGGCGACGAAACTACCCGGTGCCACCAAAAGCCGCTAGTAGACGACTTCGCCATCGGCGGGAACGCCGACGCATCGCCGAATCGCCTGAATCTCTACAAATCTCGATCGAGGAATGGAACAGGGAGGGAAGGGAGGAAAGTGTAGGAAGGGATTGCGAGAGTTGTAGCGAGCATTACCTTCAACCCACGGGCGCTCCGGCGAAGCCACTCCGTTCCGGCGAGCACCACCGACGGCCGCGAACACCGTCGATTCTTCCGCCTCCGCCGTCGCCTTCTCCCCTCGCCTTCTCCTCCAATGGTCTGAAGTGCGAGTGGGTTCTGCCAGTAAATGCGGTGCGGGATGAGTAAATGGAACCGTGAGGGGAGAGGGGGCAGAGGTGTGCGACGTGTTTGACGTCAACCGCGGTCGGAGCATGGCGTGCGGGCGCATTGCAGTTCCACCGCACGCCCCAAGTGGCAACCACTGACCGCGGGAGGGCAACCAACGTGCGGGCGAACTGTCTCGCACACCGCACACGTGCTTCGTCCTACGTGGCGCAGAAAACCGACCGGATTGTGCCAAGATTCGTGCACAAAGTTGCCAACGGTGATGCTTGCGTGTGGTCGAGATGGTGAACGCCCACACGTGTGGGTGTTAGCATTTCCGAATTATTATGGTCTGGATACATCCATTTGAGTGTCAATTATTATGAGATGGAGGGAGTATTATTTTATTTTGTGAAAACCTTTGTAAGTTTTTAATCAATATCTATGTGAATGATCTCTATTTCTAAAAAAAATAAAAAAAAATTAAGTGGACTCCGATTTGTCCGAATTCTACAAATCGGCTCTACCATGTCTGCGTTGGTAGCCTTGGAGTTTCTAGGACTTTTGGACCATAGGATTTTGGGTCATCAAATTCATATTTTCCTATACTTTTCATTCCATAGGAATCTCAACATGAGTCCACACCTCTTTTATTTTTCCCAAGAAAAGCCAATGTGCTTGCACTAAGAATTCGTGCATTTTTCTGCTATGCACCATCTAAAGGCAGCTCTTATAAAATCCCGGTGTTCTGAAATCTTTGTTGATCACGTGTTTCACTGTTCATATGTTTTAAAATCCTGATCGCTAGGCAAGGCCTTAAGAGAGGTTCCGCTACGTGTCCTTATACACATCATATTAGCAAGAAGATGGAAGTTATCGACATCGACTGGCCTATTAGCTCAGCTGGTTAGAGCGTCGTGCTAATAACGCGAAGGTCGCAGGTTCGAGACCTGCATGGGCCAATTTATTTTTTTATTTCCGTGCGAAATTCTCGCCTTTTGTTTTTTTTATAAAAACTGCAAAATTCCTTTTTTTTTTACAAGCAGCGCTAAATTCTATTTTGCCCGCATGCACTCTCCTCTCCTGATGTTTGCCTACTGTATGACAGTTAGATTTGCCGCTATTTTTCCTTCCTTTACAAGGTTGACATGTCTGCGTCTTGAACAAAAGCAAAAAACAAGTTACCGCCCTCTTGTACCTGAAATAATAGTTCACTGATCTGTGGATGATTGCCTTTTCACCTAGAATTCATGTGTTCTTAATGCTGACTTCTCCTAATAAGGAACGTACTGCCAACATTCATCATACAATATATGATGATTTATTTATTTATTGCTCTGAACAAGAGGCTATTTTATCATATATTTTTTGATTGCTTAGTTCAAGTGTTAGTTCAATCCAATTGCACAGTTTTTTTTTTGTTTTTTTTGTTGCGAAAATTGCACAGATTTCTGGCTGCTGTGTTGTTGTTCGAATCTGTTTCTTTATGTTATATAAATTGGTAGGTTAGTGGTCAGACGTGTTAAACCTGGCTCAAATCGACGTTAAGATTAGCCAAGGTTAGGCCAGAGGGAATACTAATAGTTAAGTCAGCCAGGGTTTCGTAACACCCAATAAAGCGAGCAACGATAATTGATAAGTTTAGAAGAACAAAATAAGTTGATTAACATATGGACCTTGGATCTCTCTTTCTCTATGTGGTAGATGGATTGAGCGGTGTGGAATGTGAAGTGGGTGGTGGCTCGCAATGATGAATACTGTGAGTGAGATGGAGGTGGTGAATGGTGATTTCAGCCGCTGATGGATATGGAAGAGAATATACAGAGAGAGTTCAAAGTTTGATAACTCCCTCCGATTCAAATTAATTGATGCAGCTTTAGTATAAAGTTATACTAAAGTTGCATCAATTAATTTGGATTGGATGGAGTACTAAAAAGTAACTAAGGCCGGAAACACCAGTAGTAAACTAGTGGAAATACTGAATCAATTCAAATAAATTTGAACGAGCATGACAGTGTTCAGAAACCCCAAAAGTACCAATGGAAGAATGAGCCATGGTTCCGAACCAAAAAGGTAGCACCATTTTTTTGCGAGGTAAAACAACTCAAAAGTATCGATAAACCAATTTCTCGTTAGTAGTGCATAAAATAGAGCAGTTGCTAGAGTGAAAATATCTATAGAAAAGAGCTAAGTCGCAACTTAAAAGTTTCAAACGAAAAGAAGCGGATGTACCAAACTTATACCGCGATTTTGAGATAGCTCGGAAATGCCGTTGAAAATGTTTGCTCAGAAGTGCTAACAGAATGCTGGACAAAGTGGAATTTGAGGTCGGCAGTTCCGGAACAAACGAAATGGTGGTTCTGAACTGAAACTCGGTTTAATATCTGAGTATGAATAACCCTAAGTAGCTTGGTAGTATCGGAAAAAATATTCGAAAGTACCAATGTTTAGAGAAACTCATACAAATGAATGGCTAGGAAGTGGATTTGGATAACTTTGGCTTAGAATCTGTTCTTGGAGTTCAAACCAAAGGACTTACTTGCGCCCTTGTCCATAGTACAATTGTCCTATATCCAATGTGAATCTTGGATTCACTGCAAGACCTAGGGCATGCTTGGTTGGCATACTGAATTAGCCACACTTTGCCACCACAAGTCAGACAAGTTTAACTAAGTTAGCCCCTTGGATCCCACATGTCATTGTCTCAGGAAAGTGATAAAAGTTCATCAGAAGTACAGAGTGTTGGGGAACATAGTAATTTCAAAAAAATCCTACGCACACGCAAGATCATGATGATGTATAGCAACGAGAGGGAAGAGTGTTGTCCACGTACCCTCGTAGACCGAAAGCGGAAGCATTAGCACAACGCGATTGATGTAGTCGTACGTCTTCACGATCTGACCGATCCAAGTACCGAACGTACGGCACCTCCGAGTTCAGCACACGTTCAGCTCGATGACGTCCCGCGAACTTCGATCCAGCAGAGCTTCACGGGAGAGTTCCGTCAGCATGACGACGTGTTGATGATGCTGCCGACGCAGGGCTTTGCCTAAGCACCGCTACGATATTACCGAGGTGGAATATGGTGGAGGGGGGCACCGCACACGGCTGAGAGAGATCAATAGATCAACTTGTGTGTCCATGGGATGCCCCCTCCCCCGTATATAAATAGTGGAGGAGGGGGGAGGGCCGACCCTCCTATGGCGCGCCCTGGAGGAGTCCTAGTCCCACCGGGAGTAGGATTCTCCCCCTTCCAAGTAGTAGAAGTAGGAGTCAAGGAAAGGGAAAAGAGAAGAGAAGGAAGGAGGGGGCGCAGCCCCTCCCCCTAGTCCAATTCGGACTAGGCCTTGGGGGGCGCGCAGCCTCTCCTCTCTCTTTCCCCTAAAGCCCAATAAGGCCCATATACTTCCCTGCGAATTCCCGTAACTCTCCGGTACTTCGATAAATACCCGAATCACTTGGAACCTTTCCGATGTCCGAATATAGTCGTCCAATATATCGATCTTTATGTCTCTACCATTTCAAGACTCCTCGTCATGTCCCCGATCTCATCCGGGACTCCGAACTACCTTTGATACATCAAAACACATAACTCATAATATAAATCGTCACCGGATGTTAAGCGTGCGGACCCTACGGGTTCGAGAACTATGTAGACATGACTGAGACACATCTCCGGTCAATAACCAATAGCGGAACCCGGATGCTCATATTGGCTCCCACATATTTTATGAAGATCTTTATCGGTCAAACTGCATAACAACATACGTTGTTCCCTTTGTCATCGGTATGTTATTTGCCCGAGATTCGATCATCGGTATCTCAATACCTAGCTCAATCTCATTACCGGCAAGTCTCTTTATTCGTTCCGTAATGCATCATCCCGCAACTAACTCATTAGTCACATTGCTTGCAAGGCTTATAGTGATGTGCATTACCGAGAGGGCCCAGAGATACCTCTCCGACAATCAGAGTGACAAACCCTAATCTCGAAATACGCCAACTCAACAAGTACCTATGGAGACACCGGTAGAGCACCTTTATAATCACCTAGTTACGTTGTGACGTTTGGTAGCACATAAAGTGTTCCTTTGGTAAACGGGAGTTGCATAATCTCATAGTCATAGGAACATGTATAAGTCATGAAGAAAGCAATAGCAACATACTAAACGATCAAGTGCTAAGCTAACGGAATGGGTCAAGTCAATCACATAATTCTCTAATGATGTGATCCCGTTAATAAAATGACAACTCATGTCTATGGCTAGGAAACTTAACCATCTTTGATTCAACGAGCTAGTCAAGTAGAGGCATACTAGTGACATTATGTTTGTCTATGTATTCACACATGTACTAAGTTTCCGGTTAATACAATTCTAGCATGAATAATAAACATTTATCATGAAATAAGGAAATAAATAATAACTTTATTATTGCCTCTAGGGCATATTTCCTTCAGTCTCCCACTTGCACTAGAGTCAATAATCTAGTTCACATCACCATGTGATTTAACACCAATATTCACATCTGTATATGATTAATACCCATAGTTCACATCGTCATGTGATCAACACCCAAAGGGTTTTCTAGATTCAATAATCTAGTTTACATCGCTATGTGATTAACACCCAAAGAGTACTAAGGTATGATCATGTTTTGCTCGTGAGAGAAGTTTAGTCAATGGGTCTGTCACATTCAGAGTCGTATGTATTTTACAAATATTCTATGTCTACAATGCTCTGCACGGAGCTACTCTACCTAATTGCTCCCACTTTCAATATGTATCCAGACTGAGACTTAGAGTCATCTAGATTGGTGTAAAATCTTGCACTGATGTAACTCTTTACGACGAACTCTTTTATCACCCCCATAATCGAGAAACATCTCCTTTGTCCTCACTAAGGATATTCTTGACCGCTGTATAGTGATCTACTCCTAGATCAAAAAATTGTGCTCCCTTTCCAAACTCAGAGCAAGGTATACAACAGGTCTGGTACACAACATATCATACTTTATAGAACCTATGACTGAGGCATAGGGAATGACTTTTCATTCTCTTTCTATTTTCTGCCAAGGTCGGGTTTTGAGTCTTACTCAACTTCACACCTTGCAACACAGGCAATAACTCCTTTGACTATTCCATTTTGAACTACTTCAAAATCTTATCAAGGTATGTACTCATTGAAAAATCTTATCAAGCGTCTTGATCTATCTCTATAGATATTGATGCTCAATGCGTAAGCAACTTCACCAAGGTCTTTCTTTGAAAAACTCTTATTGAAGTATCCTTTTATGCTATCTAGAATTTCTATATCATTTCCAATCAACAATATGTCATCTACATATAGTTTTAGAAATGCTACAGAGCTCCCACTCACTTTCTTGTAAATACAGGCTTCTCCAGAAGTCTGTATAAAACCATATGCTTTGATCACACTATCAAAACGTTTATCCCAACTCCGAGAGGCTTGCACCAGTCCATAAATGGATCGCTGGAGTTTGCACACTTTGTTAGCACCTTTAGGATTGACAAAACCTTCTGGTTGCATCATATACAACTCTTCTTTAATAAATCCATTAAGGAATGCAGTTTTGACATCCATTTGCCAGATTTCATAAAATGTGGCAATTGCTAACTTGATTCCGACAGACTTAAGCATCAGTACGAGTGAGAAAATCTCATTGTATTCAACATCTTGAACTTGTTGACAAACTTTTTGCAACAATTCGAGCTTTGTAGATAGTAATATTACTATTAGTGTCCGTCTTCCTCTTGAAGATCCATTTATTTTCTATGGCTTGCCGATCATCGGGAAAGTCCACCAAAGTCCACACTTTGTTCTTATATATGGATCCCATCTCAGATTTCATGGCTTCAAGCCATTTCGTGGAATCTGGGCTCATCATCGCTTCCTCACAGTTCGTAGGTTCATCATGTTCTAGTAACATGACTTCCAGAATAGTATTACCATACCACTCTGGTGCGGATCTTATTCTGGAAGACCTACGAGGTTTTGTAGTAACTTGATCTGAAGTTTCATGATCATCATCATTAGCTTCCTCACTAATTGGTGTAGGAATCACTGGAACGGATTTCTGTGATGAACTACTTTCCAATTCGAGAGAAGGTACAAATTACCTTATCAAGATCTACTTTCTTCCCACTCACTTGTTTCGAGAGAAACTCCTTCTCTAGAAAGGATCCATCTTAGCAACGAATATTTTGCCTTCGTATCTGTGATAGAAGGTGTACCCAACAGTTTCCTTTGGGTATTCTATGAAGACGCACTTCTCCGAATTGGGTTCGAGCTTATCAGGTTGAAACTTTTTCACATAAGCATCGCAACCCCAAACTTTAAGAAATGACAACTTTGGTTTCTTGCCAAACCACAGTTCATAAGGCGTCATCTCAACGGATTTTTATGGTGCCCAATTTAAAGTGAATGCAGCTGTCTCTAATGCATAACCCCAAAACGATAGTGGTAATTCGGTAAGATACATCATAGATCGCACCATATCCAATAAAGTGCAGTTACGACGTTCGAACACACCATTACACTGTGGTGTTCCATGTGGCGCGAGCTGTGAAACTATTCCACATTGTTTTAAATGAAGGCCAAACTTGTAACTCAAATATTCTCCTCCACGATCAGATCGTAGAAACTTTATTTTCTTTTTACGATGATTCTCCACTTCACTCTGAAATTCTTCGAACTTTTCAAATGTTTCAGACTTGTGCTTCATTAAGTAGATATACTCATATCTGCTCAAATCATCTGTGAAGGTTAGAAAATAACGATACTTGCCACGAGCCTTAACACTCATCGGATCGCATACATCGATATGTATTATTTCCAATAAGTCAGTAGCTCGTTCCGTTGTTCTGGATAACAGAGTTTTAGTCATCTTTCCCAAAAGGCACGGTCCGCAAGCATCAAATGATTCATAACCAAGTGATTCCAAAACTCCATCTTTATGGAGTTTCTTCATGCGCTTTACACCGATATGACCCAAACGGCAGTGCCACAAATAAGTTGCACTATCATTATCAACTTTGCATCTTTTGGCATCAATATTATGAATATGTGTATCACTACAATCGAGATCCAACAAACTATTTTCATTGGGTGTATGACCATTGAAGGTTTTATTCATGTAAACAGAACAACAATTATTCTCTGACTTTAAATGAATAACCGTATTGCAATAAACATGATCAATCATATTCATGCTCAACGCAAACGCCAAATAACATTTATTTAGGTTTAACACTAATCCCGAAAGTATAGGGAGTGTGCGATGATGATCATATCAATCTTGGAACCACTTCCAACACACATCATCACTTCACCCGCAACTAGTCTCTGTTCATTCTGTAACTCCTATTTCGAGTTACTAATTTTTAGCAACCGAACAAGTATCAAATACTCAGGGGCTACTATAAACACTAGTAAGGTACACATCAATAACCTGTATATCAAATATACCCTTGTTCACTTTGCCATCCTTCTTATCCACCAAATATTCAGGGCATTTCTGCTTCCAGTGACCATTTCCTTTGCAGTGTAAGCACTCAGTATCAGGATTTGGTCCAGCTTTGGGTTTCTTCGCGGGAGTGACAACTTGCTTGTCATTCTACTTGAAGTTCCCTTTCTTTCCCTTTGACCTTTTCTTGAAACTAGTGGTCTTGTCAATCATCAACACTTGATGCTCTTTCTTGATTCCTACCTTCGTAGATTTCAACATCACGAAGAGCTCGGGAATCGTTTTGATCATCCCTTGCATACTATAGTTCATCACGAAGTTCTAGTAACTTGGTGATGGTGACTAGAGAACTCTGTCAATGACTATCTTATCTGGAAGATTAACTCCCACTTGATTCAAGCGATTGTAGTACCCAGACTATCTGAGCACATACTCACTAGTTGAGCAATTCTCCTCCATCTTTTAGCTATAGAACTTGTTGGAGACTTCATATCTCTCAACTCGGGTATTTGCTTGAAATATTAACTTCAACTCCTCGAACATCTCATATGGTCCATGATGTTCAAAACGTCTTTGAAGTCCCGATTCTAAGCCGTTAAGCATGGTGCACTAAACTATCAAGTAGTCATCATACTGAGCTAGCCAAACGTTCAAAACGTCCGCATCTGCTCCTGCAATAGGTCTGTCACCTAGCGGTGCATCAAGGACATAATTCTTCTGTGCAGCAATGAGGATAAACCTCAGATCACGGACCCAGTCCGCATCATTGCTACTACCATTTTCAACTTAGTTTTCTCTAGGAACACATATAAAACATAGGGAAGCAACAACGCGAGCTATTGATCTACAACATTATTTGCAAAGTACTATCAGGACTAAGTTCATGATAAAGTAAAGTTCAATTAATCATATTACTTAAGAACTCCCACTTAGATAGATGTAACACCCCAGATGTAACATGTCCCAATTTGGCAATATATCAACTTGACCTTCATCCAATTCTTGTGGGTTTTTTTATCATGTTTGGCCTCATCTTGTTTGGTTATGTGGTTTACTCTTTTCATTCTCATGCTCACCTTACCATATTGCATTTGTGCCTCTTGTCATTTTGCATTCCATCCTCATCATGTGCATGTTGTGATCTCATACATATTATGTTATTGCTTGTTCAATGCATAAATCGTGCATCATCACCAATTCTCCTTCCTTTTCCTTTCTTTCATTTTGCAAGTGCACCTTTTACCTTCTCCTTAAATGTTCATATTCTCCCTATAAATCTTGCTCCATGTCCTAAACCTCTCTGCCAAATATCTCCTTATTTGAAGTTGTTTTGGTCAGGTTCAAAAATGACACAAGTTTGAATTATATTCAAACCTGTCTTATTTTTCTACCTCTAAAAATGCCCAATGCAATTTATTCAAATAGTGGATAGTCCTAGGAGCTTGGGAATATTTTCATAATTTCCAAATGCCTCTCCTAGTCCACTGGCCTTTTTAGTTTCTTCAGATGGTTATTAAATAATCAAAACTAGAAGGAAATGAGAAGGGGGACTCACCTCTCCTTACGTGGGCCTTCCCCTCACCTGCAGCCAGTAGAGCACAGCAGCCCCCCTGGGCCTCCCGCAGCCCAGCCGAGGCCTTTTTCCTCCCGCCAGCCCAACCAGCGCAGCCAGGCATGCGCGCACGCCGTTTATCACCTAGCTGCCCCGCTACCCAGGAGCCCGTACGCCCACGTGTCCCTCGCGACCCCACTAGCCAGCCTCTGGCTACAGCTCACCCGCCCCTCACCTTTTCGTCAAGCTCGTGCCGGGCTCGCACATGGTCATGGCCGCGTCGACGCCGTGCTCCACCCGTCGCTCTGGCCCCCCTTTTAACCCCTCTCCTTTTCCACACACCCCTAGGGTTTCCCTCTTCCTCTCATCGCCGCCGCTAGGTGCGAAGAACCACCAGATCCACCGCAGCCGCTCCGTCCAGAGCGCACCTGAGAGCGCGACCTCGTCGCTAGCGTGCTCTCCGGCCACCCCACCCCGTAGATCGCGTTCTTCTTCCTCCTCGTCGTCGTCTTCATCCACGACGTCGACCACGGTGCCCCGGACGACAAGTTCCTCGATGTCCTCTGCTTCCATCTTCCTCTCGGTCAGGACCGCGCCAAGGTTCAGAGCTCCACTTCGTCGCCACTGGCTTGTCTCCGTCGACCACCTCGTGTCCTTGGGTGAGCTTGGTAATGCACCTCCCTCTCCCATCCATCCCATGGCATGTAGGCACCTGTAGGACGCACCCGATCCATGTCTTCCCCGCGCTCGCAGTGCTCCGGCGATCTCTGAATTTGTTTGTGCGAAGTGCTGTTCTCCCGTAGCGTGCTTGCGTGTCCCCGCTCTGGATCCCCTCTGTAGCGCTCCCGCAGCTCGCTCGCGCCACACGTTCGCGTCTCGCGCGTGCCCTTCAAGCCTCCCGCAGCTCCGACGAGCTCCTCTGCCGCTTGCTACGCTCGGCACCATCTCTGTTCCGCTCGTGCCCGAGCACACGCGCACGCGCGACACCACGAGCAGCAGCCACGCGCTCCCGCGCCTTCACATGTTCCCGCACGCCCGCCGGAGTCCCTATGCCCCGCTGGTTGCCGCCATTGCCCTCGCCGGCGCCGTCGTCTTCTCTGTTTGTAACAGAGGAGCTCGATCTGGTGTCTCTCTAAAAGGGGCCGACCCCCTTTTCTTAGCAGTAGCACCTAGCTAGCCCAGTGGTTGACTATGCAAACCCGCACCGGGAAAACCCGGGTTCGATCCCTCGCGGGTGCATAAATCCTTCCCCCCTCTTTTTCTGTTTTCTTTGCACCGTGTGTGTGTATGACAGGATGGCCCCACCTGTCATCCTCCCATAGCCCCTTGTTTTCCTTTTCTTTTATTCCCAGCGAATATTCCATTTCAGGCAGATGGAATCTATCCGTTTCGGGCAAGTGCATTTCTGGACGTTTCCAAATAAGGAAAATGCCAAATCTGTCATATTCCATTTAGGGCAGGTTCTAGCTTAGTGCACTTGTGATGATTTTTCTATAGCAACCCCAACATATTATATATGGTTTTGGGGTAGAAAAATCCCACCAATCCAGTGGTGGCATTAGTTTCTGCATTTGAGCAAGTTCGTGAACTTGTCATTTTACTTCATGATGCTGTATTGTCTTTTTCACGTGATTTATTTCAAATATGCTATGTGGTTGTTTTGCACATGGATAACTTCATTTTCATGCCTACTCCATGCTAGTACTTGTTCCATGCCATGTCATGCCTGGTAGTGAGTGAATCAAGCTTGTAAAGATGCCATGTTGAATCTGTTTCTGTTATGTCTAGTATTTTCTCTAAGTCTGTAGAAACTGTTATCTTTTGCATTATTGCCATGCTATTTTAATCATGCTCTAGTGGTTTATAGTTTGAGCTCAGTGTTCATGTTTCGTAGAGCATCTCCTGTACATCACTGCTATGCATTTTGTTCATATGTTTGGGTGCTATAGCTTATTTATACTTTGCATCCAAGTGGCCATGTTGCTGTTTTAAGGAGGTTGCATCATATCTTGTCTTGCTTGTCATTTGCAAACCGTGCACCCGAATCCGGTGATCTTTATATCGATTTCAACCGAAATCATCTCATCTTTCCAGCGGCATACTTGGTTTGCCAAGTTGATGCCTTGTTCATCCTTTTTCCTCCCGGAGCACGCATACACATTGCATATCACATCTCGCATATCATGACATGTATTACATCATGTTGCTTGTGCATTGCACCGTGATTTATTGTGGTTCCTTTGCTTGTGTTCTTGCTTTGGGTAGATCCGGGAGATGAGTACGTGCACGAGGAACCTGTTGAGTACGCTAACGAGGATCAAGCCTTTGACAACTCTGAGAACTTTGCAGGCAAGATGACCATACCTCTTCTATCTTTGCTTGCTAGTACTCGCTCTATCGCTATGTTAGTTCTACCTGCCACTGTTACCATGCCTCCCTATTGCCATGTTAAACCTCTAACCATCTTGTCCTAGCAAACCCTTGTTCGGCTATGCCACCGCTTTTGCTCAGCCCCTCTTATAGCGTTGTTAGTTGGAGGTGAAGATGAAGTTTGTTCCTGGTCGGTACATGGATATTTTGGGATATCACAATATCTCTTGTTTAATTAATGCACCTTATATACTTGGTAAAGGGTGGAAGGCTCGGCCTTATGCCTGGTGACTTGTTCCACTCTTGCCGCCCTAGTTTCCGTCATACCGGTGTTATGTTCCTTGATTTTGCGTTCCTTACATGGTTGGGTGATTTATGGGACCCCCTTAACAGTTCGCTTTGAATAAAACTCCTCTAGCAAGGCCCAAACTTGGTTTTACCATTTGCCACCTAAGCTTTTTTCCCTTGGGTTTTCGCGAGCCCGAGGGTCATCTTTATTTACCCCCCCGGGCCAGTGCTCCTCTGAGCGTTGGTCCAAACTAGAGCCCTTTGCAGCGCCCCCTCAAGGAAACTTGAGGTCTGGTTTTAGTTGTACGGATTGCTCATCCGTTGTGCCCTGAGAACGAGATATGTGCAGCTCCTATCAGGATTTGTCGTCACAGTCGGGTGGTCTTGCTGGTCTTGTTTTACCATTGTTGAAATGTTTTGCGAACCGGGATTCCGAGGCTGATCGGGTCTTCCCGGGAGAAGGTATATCCTTCGTTGACCGTGAGAGCTTGTGATGGGCTAAGTTGGGACACCCCTGCAGGGTATATTATCTTTCGAAAGCCGTGCCCGTGGTTATGAGGCAGATGGGAATTTGTTAATGTCCGGTTGTAGATAACTTGACACTTGACTTCATTAAAATACATCAACCGTAGCCGTGATGGTCTCTTCTCGGCGGAGTCCGCGAAGTGAACACGGTTTGAGTTATGCTTGACGTAAGTAGTTTCAGGATCACTTCTTGATCACTACTAGCTTTCTCGACCGATGCGTTGCTTCTCTTCTCGCTCTCACTTGCGTATGTTAGCCACCATATATGCTTAGTGCTTGCTGCAGCTCCACCATATTACCCCTTTACCTACCTATGAGCTTAAGTAGTCTTGATCTCGCGGGTGTGAGATTGCTGAGTCCTCGTGACTCACAGATTCTACCAAAACAGATGCAGGTGCCGAGGATACCAGCGCAGATGGCGCAACTGAGCTGAAGTGGGAATTTGATGAGGCCCTTGGTCGTTACTATGTTTCGTTTCCAGATGATCAGTAGAGGAGCCCAGTCGGGACGATCGGGGATCTAGCATTTGGGGTTGTCTTCTTTTCATTTGAATTTGACCGTAGCCGGTCTATGAGTGTATTTGAATGATGTATGATCTTAATTATGTATTGTGTGAAGTGGCGATTGTAAGCCAACTCTCTTTATCCCATTCTTGTTCATTACATGGGATTGTGTGAAGATGACCCTTCTTGCGACAAAAGCACCATGCGGTTATGCCTCTAAGTCGTGCTTCGACACGTGGGAGATATAGCCGCATCGTGGGTGTTACAAGTTGGTAATCAGAGCCATCCCTGACTTAGGAGCCCCCTGCTTGATTGTTTGCTGGCGATGTTGAGTCTAGAACAAAAATGTTTTGAGTCTTAGGATTATATATATCGGAGAGTAGGATTCTTTTTACTCCTCAGTCCCTTCGTCGCTTTGGTGAGGTCTCCTGACTTAGATGTTTTGACTTCCCTCTTCTCAAATTTCACTAAATTTTTTTTAGGATCACGCGGGTATCTATGAATCGTTCCGATGGTTTTGTGACGAGAACATTGTTCTTGGTGCCTCCTATCTATTATGTGGCTTTGACCCGGGGAGTCGAGCTCCGAGGTGTTGTCGTCACAATTTTATCGTTGCAGTTCTGGAATACCTGAGTTTTGCCGACATCGGAAATCTCTTTTATGCAGTTGTTGGTGAGATAACCTCGACGCCACCCAGTACCGGGGCGGGAGTTCGGGAGTATTGCCATAACTCGTATAATGGATGCTTTTCGAAGGTTGAGGTACATGATTTCCGAAGGTTTCTTGGTTATGTGTTGATGGATGGATACAACTGGATGTAGGGATTGTTAGTTTGGGTGAGATATATTGCTTCCCCTGTATCCCCAACACCTGATTGCATAACCAGAAAGTTTCAGGAGTTTATAGGTGGGTTTCAAGTAGCTCTAGCATTTCTTCCTGCAGATATTTGGTTTGTGATTGGGTAATCCTTACCACTTATTTGTTCTAGTTGTACCTTGTTTATTTCATTCATCAATCCCTTATCAAGTGGCTTCTCACCTTAATGGACGTGTGATGTTTGCTTTGGAATTCATTCGTTCATCCTTGTTCGAATGTTTATTGTGAAGACTATATGTTGCAATTTCTATCCATTGATTCAACTTGTCTATCTGTCTATCAAGATGCTAACGGATGTCACCCTCTTCAGGATGGCTCCGCCAATGCGTCAGAATCCGGAACGCAATGATGGGAGTCAGGCGAACCCTCCACCTCCACCTCCGCCTCCGGAGTCATGGCAAGCTTTGATGGCAGCCACAAACGCCAATGCCCATATGATGATTCAGCTCATGCAAGAGCGCAACCAAGGCCAAGGCAACCAAGGGAATCAAGGTCAAGGGCAGTTCAATCATCAGCCTCTATTTCCTACCCTCAACCAGTTTCTGGCAAATCAGCTGAAGTCTTTCAGCTACTGTGTCGAGGCCACAGATGCCGATGATTGGCTCATGGATATCAACAAGCATTTTGAATGCAGCAATGTCAGGCCTGAGGACTATGTCAAGTTCGCTTCTTTTCAGCTCAAGGATCAGGCAGCTGATTGGTTCCAGCAATACAAGGATTCCAGAGGAGGTCGAGTGATTACTTGGACTGACTTCTGTCGGGACTTTAAAGCTCACCACATTCCTACCAGTGTTGTTGAGAGCAAGCGTGAGGAGTTCCGCAATCTCAAGCAAGGCAACATGTCAGTGTACGAATACAACAAGCAGTTTCAGAAACTTGCTCGCTTCGCTAAGCAAGATGTTCCTGATGAGAAGAGTATGATCTATCAATTCAGAGGTGGCCTTAGAGAGGATCTGCAGTTAGCTCTCGTTCTTGTTGAGCCTACTCAGTTTGATCAATTCTACAATATGGCACTCAAGCAAGCAGGTGCTCAGCTCAAGTGTGAGGCCTCTAAGAAGAGAATCAGGGATGCAGTGCAATCTTCTTCTTCGTCACAAGTGGCAGCTAAACAACAGAAGTTCTACCTTCCTCCTCCTCCGTTTCGTCAGCCCTACCAGCAGAAGAACTCAGGTGGTCATGGATCTTCCCACCCACCCAACCTAGGCTATCAGAACAAGTCTCAGCCTCAAGCTCCAAGGTCAAATGCTCCTTATCATCGTCCGCTCTCAGAAGTGACTTGCAACAAGTGCCAGCAGAAAGGTCACTACGCGAACAAATGCTTCAATCAAAGGCGCCTTCCTCCTCCTCCTCCCGTGAGATCTTCAAGCAATACAGTGGTCAAGCATAATCCAAAGCATGCAAAGGTGAACATGATGAATGCAGCTCAGGCAGAGGATTCTTCAGATGTGATCATGGGTAATCTCTCAGTTCATGATATTCCTGCAAAAGTCTTATTTGATACTGGTGCATCGCATTCTTTCATTTCAAGACCTTTTGTGGCTATGCATGATTTGGTTACTCAAGTATTGCCGAGTCCTTTGTCTATTGTTTCCCCGGCTCGGGAAATGATTTCTCGAGCTTTGGTTCCAAATGTCGGTATCAAGATGGGCGACTATAAATTTCTGTCTTCTCCAATTGTTCTTGGCGATTCTGATATTGATCTAATTCTCGGGATGGACTGGCTCTCTAAGCACAAGGCTCAGCTTGATTGTGTTGCCAGGCAAATTCAATTGACACACCCTTCTGAGGATGTTATCATCTATGCCGCTCGTGATGAAACCATTCGGTTGTTTTCTCTCAATGAGAAGGGCGAGTTGGATGCTATTTCTCAAATTCCAGTCGTTTGTGAGTACCAAGATGTCTTTCCAGAAGAGCTTCCGGGTATGCCTCCTCATCGGCCAGTCGAGTTCGTTATTGATCTTGAGCCTGGAACGGAACCCGTTTGCAAGCGTCCTTACAAGCTTGGACCCAAGGAGCTGAAGGAATTGAAGAAGCAGCTCGATGAACAAGAGCGTCTGGGTTTGATCAGACCGAGTTCATCCCCATGGGGTTGTGGAGTTCTTTTTGTCCAGAAGAAGGATGGCACGGACCGACTTTGTGTCGATTATCGTCCATTGAACAAGAAGACAATCAAGAACAAGTATCCACTTCCCAACATCAATGAGATTTTCGAGCAACTCAAAGGTGCTAAAGTTTTCTTCAAGCTTGACCTTTGTATGGGTTATCATCAGATTCACATTCGTGAACAAGATATTCCCAAGACAGCATTCAGAACAAGCTATGGTTCTTATGAATATACTGTCATGTCTTTCGGCCTTGTCAATGCTCCTCCAACATTCTCTCGCATGATGAAATTTATCTTCTACCCCTACACCAATGAATTCGTTCTGGTGTATCTCGATGATATCTTGGTCTTCTCCAAGAATAAGCAGGATCATGCCAAACATTTGCGATTGGTGCTCGACAAGCTCAGAGAGCATCAATTCTATGCGAAGTTTTCCAAATGTGAGTTCTGGCTTGATGAAGTTCTTTACCTTGGTCATATCATCTCTGCCAAGGGCATTGCAGTTAATCCCGCGAAGGTTTCTGCAGTTCTGAACTGGGAACCTCCTCAGAATGTCAAGCAGCTCCGCAGTTTCCTTGGTCTTGCAAGCTATTGCCGAAGAACCGTTGAGAACTTCTCTAAGATTGCAAAGCCTCTTTCCAACCTCCTCCAGAAGCATGTCAAGTATGTCTGGACGCCTGAGTGTGACGTCGCTTTCAACACCCTCAAAGAGAAGCTAGTCACAGCTCCTGTTTTGACTCCTCCTGATGAATCCAAGCCATTCGAAGTATTCTGTGATGCTTCCCTTCAAGGTCTCGGTGCTGTGTTGATGCAAGATAAAAAAGTTGTGGCCTATACCTCTCGTTAGTTGAAGCACAACGAAAAGAACTACCCCACTCACGACCTTGAGTTGGCGGCAGTTGTCCATGCTTTGATAACATGGAGACATCTCTTATTGGGAAGGCAAGTGGACATTTTCACCGATCACAAGATCCTCAAATATATCTTCACACAACCCAACCTTAACCTCAGGCAAACTCGATGGGTCAAAATGATTTAAGAGTACAATCCGAGTATTGAATATACTCCTGGCAAGGCGAATGTGATTGCAGATGCTCTGAGCAGAAAGGCTTATTGCAACAGTCTTATTCTCAAGCCATTTCAACCGGATCTTTGTGAAGCCTTCTGCAAGCTGAATCTTCAAGTTGTTCCTCAAGGCTTTCTTGCCAACCTCATAGTCTCTCCTACTTTGGAAGATCAAATTCGTGAGGCACAACTCCTGGATACCATGGTGAAGAAGGTGAAACGTGGTATTGACAAGGGCATTCCCAAATACAAGTGCTATCGCTTGGATGACAAAGATACTCTTTTCTTCGAGGATCGAATTGTGGTTCCAAAAGGTGATCTGAGAAAAGTCATCATGAATGAGGCACACAATTCCCTCCTATCCATTCATCCTGGAAGTACAAAGATGTACCATGACCTCAAGCAGTCGTATTGGTGGACTCGAATGAAGCGAGAGATTGCTCAATTCGTGAATGAATGTGATGTCTGCAGAAGAGTGAAAGCAGAACACCAAAGACCAGCTGGTCTCCTCCAACCTCTTGCTATTCCAGAATGGAAGTTTGACCATATCGAAATGGACTTCGTGACTAGTTTTGCTAAGTCCAACCGTGGAAATGATGCTATCTTCGTTGTCATTGACAAGCTTACCAAAGTGGCTCATTTTCTTCCTATCAAAGAATCTATCACAACAGCTCAGCTGGCAGAGCTATACACCTCCAGAATTGTCTCCTTGCACGGCATTCCACTATTGATATCTTCAGATTGTGGAAGCATCCTTTCAGAAGGCCCTGGGTAGCAACATTCGTTTCAGCACAGCTTTCCATCCTCAAACAAGTGGCCAAGTCGAGCGAGTCAATCAAATTCTTGAAGATATGCTCAGGGCTTGTGTCATCTCTTTCGGTATGAAGTGGGAAGATTGTCTTCCATATGCCGAGTTCTCCTATAACAACAGCTTCCAAGCGAGTTCGGGCAAGGCCCCATTCGAAATTCTCTATGGCAGAAAGTGCCGTACTCCTCTCAATTGGTCCGAGACAGGTGAACGCCAACTTCTTGGAAACGACTTGATCACAGAAGCCGAAGAAATGTGCAAAGTCATTCGTGAGAATCTCAAAGCCGCGCAATCGCGACAGAAGAGTTACTATGATAGCAAGCACCGTGACTTGGCTTTTGAAATTGGAGACCATGTCTACCTCCGCGTCTCTCCAATGAAAGGCACTCGTCGCTTCGGTATCAAAGGGAAGCTTGCCCCTAGATACGTGGGTCCTTTCAAGATCATTGGCAAAAGAGGCGACCTCGCCTATCAACTTGAGCTTCCATCCAACTTTGCAAACGTGCACGATGTGTTTCACATGTCACGGCTTCGCAAGTGCTTCAAGACTCCTAAGCGCACTATCAACTTTGAAGAGGTTGACCTCCAAGAAGATCTCTCTTATCATGAGCACCCCGTTGCTATTCTTGAAGAAACCGAGCGCAAGACTCGAACAAGTCAATCAAATTCCTGAAAGTGAAGTGGTCACACCATTCCGACCGAGAAGCCACCTGGGAGCGCGAGGATCACCTCCGTTCCGAATATCCGGAGTTCTTTCAGTCCTAGATCTCGGGACGAGATCCTCTTGTAGTGGAGGAGAGTTGTAACACCCCAGATGTAACATGTCCCAATTTGGCAATATATCAACTTGACCTTCATCCAATTCTTGTGGGTTTTTATCATGTTTGGCCTCATCTTGTTTGGTTATGTGGTTTACTCTTTTCATTCTCATGCTCACCTTACCATATCGCATTTGTGCCTCTTGTCATTTTGCATTCCATCCTCATCATGTGCATGTTGTGATCTCATACATATTATGTTGTTGCATGTTCAATGCATAAATCGTGCATCATCACCAATTCTCCTTCCTTTTCCTTTCTTTCATTTTGCAAGTGCACCTTTTACCTTCTCCTTAAATGTTCATATTCTCCCTATAAATCTTGCTCCATGTCCTAAACCTCTCTGCCAAATATCTCCTTATTTGAAGTTGTTTTGGTCAGGTTCAAAAATGACACAAGTTTGAATTATATTCAAACTTGTCTTATTTTTCTACCTCTAAAAATGCCCAATGCAATTTATTCAAATAGTGGATAGTCCCAGGAGCTTGGGAATATTTTCATAATTTCCAAATGCCTCTCCTAGTCCACTGGCCTTTTTAGTTTCTTCAGCTGGTTATTAAACAATCAAAACTGGAAGGAAATGAGAAGGGGGACTCACCTCTCCTTACCTGGGCCTTCCCCTCACCTGCAGCCAGCAGAGTGCAGCAGCCCCCCCTGGGCCTCCCGCAGCCCAGCCGAGGCCTTTTTCCTCCCGCCAGCCCAACCAGCGCAGCCAGGCATGCGCGCACGCCGTTTCTCACCTAGCCGCCCCGCTACCCAGGAGCCCGTACGCCCACGTGTCCCTCGCGACCCCACTAGCCAGCCTCTGGCTACAGCTCACCCGCCCCTCACCTTTTCGTCAAGCTTGTGCCGGGCTCGCACATGGTCATGGCCGCGTCGACGCCGTGCTCCACCCGTCGCTCTGGCCCCCCTTTTAACCCCTCTCCTTGTCCACACACCCCCTAGGATTTCCCTCTTCCTCTCATCGCCACCGCCAGGTGCGAAGAACCACCAGATCCACCGCAGCCGCTCCATCCAGAGCGCACCTGAGAGCGCGACCTCGTCGCCAGTGTGCTCTCCGGCCACCCCCACCCCATAGATCATGTTCTTCTTCCTCCTCGTCATCGTCTTCATCCACGACGTCGACTACGGTGCCCCGGACGACAAGTTCCTTGACGTCCTCTGCTTCCATCTTCCTCTCGGTCAGGACCGCACCAAGGTTCAGAGCTCCACTTCGTCGCCGCTGGCTCGTCTCTGTCGACCACCTCGTGTCCTTGGGTGAGCTTGGTAATGCACCTCCCTCTCCCATCCATCCCATGGCATGTAGGCACCCATAGGATGCACCCGATCCATGTCTTCCCTGCGCTCGCAGTGCTCCGGCGATCTCTGAATTTATTTGTGCGAAGTGCTGTTCTCCCGTAGCGTGCTTGCATGTCCCCGCTCTGGATCCCCTCTATCGCGCTCCCGCAGCTCGCTCGCGCCACATGTTCGCGTCTCGCGCGCGCCCTTCAAGCCTCCCGCAGCTCTGACGAGCTCCTCTGCCGGTCGCTACGCCCGGCACCATCTCTGTTCCGCTCGTGACCGAGCACACGCGCATGCGCGACACCACGAGCAGCAGCCACGCGCTCCCGCACCTTCACATGTTCCCGCACGCCCGCCGGAGTCCCTATGCCCCGCTGGTTGCCGCCGTTGCCCTCGCCGGCGCTGTCGTCTTCTCTGTTTGTAACAGAGGAGCTCGATCTGGTGTATCTCTAAAAGGGGCCGAACCCCTTTTCTTAGCAGTAGCACCTAGCTAGCCCAGTGGTTGACTATGCAAACCCGCACCGGGAAAACCCGGGTTCGATCCCTCGCGGGTGCATAAATCCTTCCCCCCTCTTTTTCTGTTTTCTTTGCACCGTGTGTGTGTATGACAGGATGGCCCCACCTGTCATCCTCCCATAGCCCCTTGTTTTCCTTTTCTTTTATTCCCAGCGAATATTCCATTTCTGGCAGATGGAATCTATCCATTTCGGGCAAGTCCATTTCTAGACGTTTCCAAATAAGGAAAATGCCAAATCTGTCATATTCCATTTAGGGCAGGTTCTAGCTTAGTGCACTTGTGATGATTTTTCTACAGCAACCGCAACATATTATATATGGTTTTGGGGTAGAAAAATCCCACCAATCCAGTGGTGGCATTAGTTTCTGCATTTGAGCAAGTTCATGAACTTGTCATTTTACTTCATGATGCTGTTTTGTCTTTTTCACGTGATTTATTTCAAATATGCTATGTGGTTGTTTTGCACATGGATAGCTTCATTTTCATGCCTACTCCATGCTAGTACTTGTTCCATGCCATGTCATGCCTGGTAGTGAGTTAATCAAGCTTGTAAAGATGCCATGTTGAATCTGTTTCTGTTATGTCTAGTATTTTCTTTGTGTGTAAAAACTGTTATCTTTTGCATTATTGCCATGCTGTTTTAGTCATGCTCTAGTGGTTTATAGTTTGAGCTCAGTGTTCATATTTTGTAGAGCATCTCCAGTACATCACTGCTCTGCCTTTTGTTCATATGTTTGGGTGCTATAGCTTATTTATACTTTGTATCCAAGTGGCCATGTTGCTGTTTTAAGCAGTTTGCATCATATCTTGTCTTGCTTGTCATTTGCAAACCGTGCACCCGAATCCGGTGATCTTTATATCGATTTCAACCGAAATCATCTCATCTTTCTAGTGGCATACTTGGTTTGCCAAGTTGATGCCTTGTTCATCCTTTTTCCTCCCGGAGCATGCATACGCATTGCATATCACATCTCGCATATCATGACATGTATTGCATCATGTTGCTTGTGCATTGCACCGTGATTTATTGTGGTTCCTTTGCTTGTGTTCTTGCTTTGGGTAGAGCCGGGAGACGAGTACATGCATGAGGAACCTGTTGAGTACGCTAACAAGGATCAAGCCTTTGACAACTCTGAGAACTTTGCAGGCAAGATGACCATACCTTCGATATCACTTCTATCTTTGCTTGCTAGTACTCGCTCTATCGCTATGTTAGTTCTACCTGCCACTGTTACCATGCCTTCTGTTAGGGAACGTAGTAATTTCAAAAAATTTCCTACGCACACGCAAGATCATGGTGATGGCATAGCAACGAGAGGGGAGAGAGTTGTCCATGTACCCTTGTAGACCATAAGCGGAAGCATTAGCACAACGCGGTTGATGTAGTCGTACGTCTTCACAATCTGACCGATCCAAGCACCGCACGTACGGCACCTCCGAGTTCAGCACACGTTCAGCTCGATGACGATCCCCGGGCTCCGATCCAACAAAGCTTCGGGGATGAGTTCCGTCAGCACGACGGTGTGGTGACAATAATGATGTTCTACCGGCACAGGGCTTCGCCTAAACTCCGCGACGATATGATCGAGGTGGAATATGGTGGAGGGGGGCACCACACACGGCTAAGGAACGATCCGTAGATCAACTTGTGTGTCATGGGGTGCCCCCCTGCCCCCGTATATAAAGGAGGGAGGGAGGAGGCTGGCCGGCCCTTGTGGGCGCGCCAAGGAGGAGTCCTCCTCCTAGTAGGAGTAGGACTCCCCCTTTCCTACTCCTACTAGGAGGGGAAAGGAAGGGGGAGAGGGGGGAAGGAAAGAGGGGGGCGCCGCCCCCCTCCTAGTCCAATTCGGACCAGAGGGAGAGGGGGCGCGCGGCCCACCCTGGCCGCCCCTCTCTCTTCCCACTAAGGCCCATGTGGCCCATTAACTCTCAGGGGGGGGGGGTTCCGGTAACCCTCCGGCACTCCGGTTTTCTCCGAAATCACCCGGAACTCTTCCGGTGTCCGAATATAGTCGTCCAATATATCAATCTTTATGTCTCGACCATTTAGAGACTCCTCGTCATGTCCTTGATCATATCCGAGACTCCGAACAACCTTCGGTACATCAAAACTTATAAACTCATAATAAAACTGTCATCGTAACGTTAAGCGTGCGGACCCTATGGGTTCGAGAACTATGTAGACATGACCTAGAACTATTCTCGGTCAATAACCAATAGCGGAACCTGGATGCCCATATTGGTTCCTACATATTCTACGAAGATCTTTATCGGTCAAACCACATAACAACATACGTTGTTCCCTTTGTCATCGGTATGTTACTTGCCGGGGATTTGATCGTCGGTTTCCAATACCTAGTTCAATCTCATTACCGGCAAGTCTCTTTACTCGTTACGTAATGCATCATCCCGTAACCAACTCATTGGTCACATTGCTTGCAAGGATTGTAGTGATGTGCATTACCGAGAGGGCCCAAAGATACCTCTCCGACAATCGGAGTGACAAAACCTAATCTCGAAATACGCCAACTCAACATGTACCTTCGGAGACACCTGTAGTACTCCTTTATAATCACCCAGTTACGTTGTGACGTTTGGTGGCACCCAAAGTGTTCCTCCGGTAAACGGGAGTTGCATAATCTCATAGTTACAGGAACATGTATAAGTCATGAAGAAAGCAATAGCAACATACTAAATGATCAAGTGCTAGGCTAATAGAATGGGTCATGTCAATCACATCATTCTCCTAATGATGTGATCCCGTTAATCAAATGACAACTCTTTTGTCCATGGGTAGGAAACTTAACCATCTTTGATTCACGAGCTAGTCAAGTAGAGGCATACTAGTGACACTATGTTTGTCTATGTATTCACACATGTATTATGTTTCCGGTTAATACAATTCTAGCATGAATAATAAACATTTATCATGAAATAAGGAAATAAATAATAACTTTAGTATTGCCTCTAGGGCATATTTCCTTCAGTCTCCCACTTGCACTAGAGTCAATAATCTAGTTCACATCGCCATGTGATTTAACACCAATATTCATATCTGTATATGATTAACACCCATTGTTCACATCGTCATGTGACCAACGCCCAAAGGGTTTACTAGAGTGTGATCATGTTTTGCTCGTGAGAGAAGCTTAGTCAACGGGTCTGTCACATTCAGAGCCGTATGTATTTTGCAAATATTCTATGTTTACAATGTTCTGCACGGAGCTACTCTAGCTAATTGCTCCCACTTTCAATACGTATCCAGATTGAGACTTAGAGTCATCTGGATTGGTGTAAAAGATTGCACCAATGTAACTCTTTATGATGGGCTCTTTTATCACCTCCATAATCGAGAAATATTTCCTTAGTCCTTACTAAGGATATTCTTGACCAATGTCCAGTGATCTACTCCTAGATCACTATTGTATTCCCTTACCAAATACAGAACAAGGTATACAATAGGTCTGGTACATAGCATAGCATACTTTATAGAACCTATGACTGAGGCATAGGGAATGACTTTTTCATTCTCTTTCTATTTTTTGCCATAGTCGGGTTTTGAGTCTTACTCAACTTCACACCTTGCAACACAGGCAAGAACTCTTTCTTTGACTGTTTCATTTTGAACTATTTCAAAATCTTGACAAGGTATGTACTTATTGAAAAACTTATCAAGCGTCTTGATCTATCTCAATAGATCTTGATGCTCAATATGTAAGCAGCTTCACCGAGGTCTTTCATTGAAAAACCTTTTATTCAAGTATCCTTTTATGCTATCCAGAAATTCTATATCATTTCCAATCAACAATATGTCTTGCACATATAATATCAGAAATGCTACAGAGCTCCCACTCACTTTCTTGTAAATATAGGCCTTTCCAAAAGTCTGTATAAAACCATATGCTTTGATCAACTCATCAAAGCGTATATTCCAACTCCGAGATGCTTGCACCAGTCCATAGATGGATCGTTGGAGCTTACACATTTTGTTAGCACCGTTAGGATTGACAAAACCTTTTGGTTGCATCATATACAACTCTTCTTTAAGAAAACCATTAAGGAATGCAGTTTTGACATCCATTTGCCAGATTTCATAAAAATGTGGCAATTGCTAACATGATTCGGACAGACTTAAGCATCGCTATAGTTGAGAAAATCTCATTGTAGTCAACACCTTGAACTTGTCGAAAACCTTTCGCAACAAGTCGAGCTTAGTAGATAGTAACACTACTATCAGTGTCTGTCTTCCTCTTGAAGATCCATTTATTTAACATGGCTTGCTAATCATCGAGCAAGTCAATCAAAGTCCATACTTTGTTCTCATGCATGGATCCCATCTCAGATTTCATGGCCTCAAACCATTTCGCGGAATCTGGGCTCATCATCGCTTCCTCATAGTTCGTAGGTTCATCATGGTCTAGCAACATGACTTCCAGAACAGGATTACCGTACCACTCTGGTGCGGATCTTACTCTGGAAGACCTACGAGGTTCGGTAGTAACTTGATCTGAAGCTTCATGATCATCATAATTAACTTCCTCACTAATCGGTGTAGGAATCACTGGAACTGATTTCTGTGATGAACTACTTTCCAATTTGGGAGAAGGTACAATTACCTTATCAAGTTCTACTTTCCTTCCACTCACTTCTTTCGAGAGAAACTCCTTCTCTAGAAAGGATCCATCTTAGCAACGAATCTTGCTTTCGGATCTGTGATAGAAGGTGTACCCAATAGTTACCTTTGGGTATTCTATGAAGACGCACTTCTCCGATTTGGGTTCGAGCTTATCAGGTGAAAACTTTTTCACATAAGCATCGCAGCCCCAAACTTTAAGAAACGACAACTTTGGTTTCTCGCCAAACCACAGTTCATAAGGCGTCGTCTCAACGGATTCTGATGGTGCCCTATTTAAAGTTAATGCAGCTGTCTTTAATGCATAACCCTAAAACGATAGTGGTAAACCGGTAAGAGACATCATAGATTGCACTATATCCAATAAAGTACTGTTATGACATTCGGACACACCATTAAGCTGTGGTGTTCCAGGTAGCATGAATTTGTGAAACTATTCCACATTGTTTTATTGAAGACCAAACTCGTAACTCAAATATTTGTCTCCGCGATCAAATTGCAGAAACTTTATTTTCTTGTTACGATAATTCTCCACTTCACTCTGAAATTCATTGAACTTTTCAAATGTTTCAGACTTGTGTTTCATTAAGTAGATATACGCATATCTGCTCAAATCATCTGTGAAGGTTAGAAAATAATGATACTTGCCACGAGCCTTCATACTCATTGGTCTGCATACATCAGTATGTATGATTTCCAACAAGTCAGTAGCTCGTTCCATTTTTCCGGAGAACGGAGTTTTAGTCATCTTGCCCAAAAGGCACGGTTTGCAAGCATCAAATGACTCATAACCAAGTGATTCCGAAAATCCATCTTTATGGAGTTTCTTCATGCGCTTTACACCGATATGACCCAAACGGCAGTGCCACAAATAAGTTGCACTATCATTATTACTTTGCATCTTTTGGCATCAATATTATCAATATGTGTTTTACTACGACCGAGATCCAACAAACTATTTTCATTGGGTGTATGACCATCGAAGGTTTTATTCATGTAAACAGAACAACAATTATTCTTTGACTTTAAATGAATAACCGTATCACAATAAACATGATCAAATCATATTCATGCTCAACGCAAACACCAAATATCATTTATTTAGGTTTAACACTAATCCCGAAAGTATAGGGAGTGTGCGATGATGATCATATCAATCTTGGAACTACTTCCAACACTCATCGTCACTTCCCCTTCAACTAGTCTCTGTTTATTCTGTAACTCCTGTTTCGAGTTACTAATCTTAACAACAAAACAAGTATCAAATACTCAGGGGCTACTATAAACACTAGTAAGGAACACATCAATAACCTGTATATCAAATATACCCTTGTTCACTTTGCCATCCTTCTTATCCGCCAAATACTTGGGGCAGTTCCGCTTCCAGTGTCCAGTTTGCTTGCAGTAGAAGCACTCAGTTTCAGGCTTAGGTCCAGACTTGGGTTTCTTCTCTTGAGCAGCAACTTGCTTGCTGTTCTTTTTGAAGTTCCCCTTCTTCTTCCCTTTGCCCTTTTTCTTGAAACTGGTGGTCTTGTTAACCATCAACACTTGATGCTCCTTCTTGATTTCTACCTCTGCGGCTTTTAGCATCGCGAAGAGCTCGGGAATAGTCTTGTTCATCCCTTGCATATTATAGTTCATCACGAAGCTCTTGTAGCTTGGTGGCAGTGATTGAAGAATTCTGTCTATGACACTATCATCAGGAAGATTAACTCCCAGTTGAATCAAGCGATTGTAGTACCCAGATAATCTGAGCACATGCTCACTAGTTGAGCGATTCTCCTCCATCTTTTAGCTATAGAACTTGTTGGAGACTTCATATCTCTCAACTCGGGTATTTGCTTGAAATATTAACTTCAATTCCTGGAACATCTCATATGGTCCATGACGTTCAAAACGTCTTTGAAGTCCCGATTCTAAGCCGTTAAGCATGGTGCACTAAACTATCAAGTAGTCATCATATTGAGCTAGCCAAACGTTCATAACGTCTGCATCTGCTCCTGCAATAGGTCTGTCACCTAGCGGTGCATTAAGGACATAATTCTTCTGTGCAGCAATGAGGATAAACCTCCGATCACGGATCCAATCCGCATCATTGCTACTAACATTTTTCAACACAGTTTTCTCTAGGAACATATAAACACATGAAAGCAACAACGCGAGCTATTGATCTACAACATAATTTGCAAAATACTACCAGGACTAAGTTCATGATAAATTTAAGTTCAATTAATCATATTACTTAAGAACTCCCACTTAGACAGACATCTCTCTAGTCATCTAAGTGATCACGTGATCCAAATCAACTAAACCATGTCCGATCATCACGTGAGATGGAGTAGTTTTCAATGGTGAACATCACTATGTTGATCATATCTACTATATGATTCACGCTCGACCTTTCGGTCTCCGTGTTCCGAGGCCATATCTGTATATGCTAGGCTCGTCAAGTTTAACCCGAGTATTCCGCATGTGCAACTGTTTTGCACCCGTTGTATTTGAACGTAGAGCCTATCACACCCAATCATCACGTGGTGTCTCAGCACGAAGAACTTTCGCAATGGTGCATACTCAGGGAGAACACTTCTTGATTATTAGTGAGAGATCATCTTAAAATGCTACCATCAATCAAAGCAAGATAAGATGCATAAAGGATAAACATCACATGCAATCAATATAAGTGATATGATATGGCCATCATCATCTTGTGCTTGTGATCTCCATCATCAAAGCACCGTCGTGATCACCATCGTCACCGGCGCGACACCTTGATCTCCATCGCAGCATCATTGTCATTACGCCATCTATTGCTTTTACGACTATCGCTACCGCTTAGAGATAAAGTAAAGCAATTACAGGGCGTCTGCATTTCATACAATAAAGCGACAACCATATGGCTCCTGCCAGTTGCCGATAACTTCGGTTACAAAACATGATCATCTCATACAGTACAATATAGCATCACGTCTTGACCATATCACATCACAACATGCCCTGCAAAAACAAGTTAGACGTCCTCTACTTTGTTGTTGCAAATTTTACGTGGCTGCTACGGGCTTTAGCAAGAACCGTTCTTACCTACGCATAAAAACCACAACGATAGTTTGTCAAGTTGGTGCTGTTTTAACCTTCGCAAGGACCAGTCGTAGCCACACTCGATTCAGCTAAAGTGAGAGAGACAGACACCTGCCAGCCACCTTTAAGCACGAGTGCTCGTAACGGTGAAACCAGTCTCGCGTAAGCATACGCGTAATGTCGGTCCGGGCCGCTTGATCTCACAATACCGCCGAACCAAAGTATGACATGCTGGTAAGCAGTATGACTTGTATCGCCCACAACTCACTTGTGTTCTACTCGTGCATATAACATGAACGCATAAAACCTAGGCTCGGATGCCACTGTTAGGGAACGTAGTAATTTCAAAAAAATTCCTACGCACACGCAAGATCATGGTGATGGCATAGCAATGAGAGGGAAGAGAGTTGTCCACGTACCCTCGTAGACCGTAAGCGGAAGCGTTATCACAACGCGGTTGATGTAGTCGTACGTCTTCACGATCCGACCGATCCAAGCACCGAACGTATGGCACCTCCGAGTTCAGCACACGTTCAGCTCGATGACGATCCCCGGGCTCCGGTCCAGCAAAGCTTCGGGGATGAGTTCCGTTAGCACGACGGCGTGGTGACGATGATGATGTTCTACAGGCGCAGGGCTTCGCCTAAACTCCGCGACGATATGACCGAGGTGGAATATGGTGGAGGGGGGCACCCCACACTGCTAAGGAACGATCCGTAGATCAACTTGTGTGTCATGGGGTGCCCCCTGCCCCCGTATATAAAGGAGGGAGGGAGGAGGCCGGCCGGCCCTTGTGGGTGCGCCAAGGAGGAGGAGTCCTCCTCCTAGTAGGAGCAGGACTCCCCCTTTCCTACTCCTACTAGGAGGGGAAAGGAAGGGGGAGAGGGGGGAAGGAAAGAGGGGGGCGCCGCCCCCCTCCTAGTCCAATTCGGACCAGAGGGAGAGGGGGCGCGCGGCCCACCCTGGCCGCCCCTCTCTCTTCCCACTAAGGCCCATGTGGCCCATTAACTCTCCGGGGGGGTTCCGGTAACCCTCCGGCTCTCCGGTTTTCTCCGAAATCACTCGGAACTCTTCCGGTGTCCGAATATAGTCGTCCAATATAACAATCTTTATGTCTCGACCATTTCGAGACTCCTCGTCATGTCCGTGATCATATCCGGGACTCCGAACAACCTTCAGTCCATCAAAACTTATAAACTCATAATAAAAATGTCATCGTAATGTTAAGCGTGCGGACCCTACGGGTTCGAGAACTATGTAGACATGACCTAGAACTATTCTCGGTCAATAACCAATAGCGGAACCTAGATGCCCATATTGGTTCCTACATATTCTATGAAGATCTTTATCGGTCAAACCGCATAACAACATACATTGTTCCCTTTGTCATCGGTATGTTACTTGCCCGAGATTTGATCGTCGGTATCCAATACCTAGTTCAATCTCGTTACCGGCAAGTCTCTTTACTCATTACGTAATGCATCATCCCGTAACCAACTCATTGGTCACATTGCTTGCAAGGCTTGTAGTGATGTGCATTACCGAGAGGGCCCAAAGATACCTCTCCGACAATCGGAGTGACAAAACCTAATCTCGAAATACGCCAACTCAACATGTACCTTCGGAGACACCTGTAGTACTCCTTTATAATCACCCAGTTACGTTGTGACGTTTGGTAGCACCCAAAGTGTTCCTCCGGTAAACGGGAGTTGCATAATCTCATAGTTACAGGAACATGTATAAGTCATGAAGAAAGCAATAGCAACATACTAAACGATCAAGTGCTAGGCTAACGGAATGGGTCATGTCAATCACATCATTCTCCTAATGATGTGATCCCGTTAATCAAATGACAACTCTTTTGTCCATGTCTAGGAAACTTAACCATCTTTGATTCATGAGCTAGTCAAGTAGAGGCATACTAGTGACACTATGTTTGTCTATGTATTCACACATGTATTATGTTTTCAGTTAATACAATTCTAGCATGAATAATAAACATTTATCATGAAATGAGGAAATAAATAATAACTTTAGTATTGCCTCTAGGGCATATTTCCCTCTTATAGCGTTGTTAGTTGCAGGCGAAGATGAAGTTTGTTCCTGGTCGGAACATGGATATTTTGGGATATCACAATATCTCTTGTTTAATTAATGCACCTTATATACTTGGTAAAGGGTGGAAGGCTCAGCCTTATGCCTGGTGACTTGTTCCACTCTTGCCACCCTAGTTTCCGTCATACAGGTGTTATGTTCCTTGATTTTGCGTTCCTTACACGGTTGGGTGATTTATGGGACCCCCTTAACAGTTCGCTTTGAATAAAACTCCTCCAGCAAGGCCCAAACTTGGTTTTACCATTTGCCACCTAAGCCTTTTTCCCTTCGGTTTTCGCGAGCCCGAGGGTCATCTTTATTTACCCCCCCGGGCTAGTGCTCCTCCGAGCGTTGGTCCAAACTAGAGCCCTTTGCAGCGCCCCCTCAAGGAAACTTGAGGTCTGGTTTTAGTTGTACGGATTGCTCATCCATTGTGCCCTGAGAACGAGATATGTGCAGCTCCTTTCAGGATTTGTCGGCACAGTCGGGTGGTCTTGCTAGTCTTGTTTTACCATTGTCGAAATGTTTTGCGAACCGGGATTCTGAGGCTGATCGGGTCTTCCCGGGAGAAGGTATATCCTTCGTTGACCGTGAGAGCTTGTGATGGGCTAAGTTGGGACACCCCTGCAGGGTATATTATCTTTTGAAAGCCGTGCCCGCGGTTATGAGGCAGATGGGAATTTGTTAATGTCCGGTTGTAGATAACTTGACACTTGACTTCATTAGAATACATCAACTGTGTGTGTAGCCGTGATGTTCTCTTCTCGGCAGAGTCCAAGAAGTGAACACGGTTTGAGTTATGCTTGACGTAAGTAGTTTCAGGATCACTTCTTGATCACTACTAGCTTTCTCGACCGATGCGTTGCTTCTCTTCTCGCTCTCACTTGCGTATGTTAGCCACCATATATGCTTAGTTCTTGCTGCAGCTCCACCATATTACCCCTTTACCTACCTATGAGCCTAAATAGTCTTGATCTCATGGGTGTGAGATTGCTGAGTCCTCGTGACTCACAGATTCTACCAAAACAGATGCAGGTGCCGAGGGTACCAGCGCAGATGGCGCAACTGAGCTAAAGTGGGAATTTGATGAGGCCCTTGGTCGTTACTATGTTTCGTTTCCAGATGATCAGTAGAGGAGCCCAGTCGGGACGATCGGGGATCTAGCATTTGGGGTTGTCTTCTTTTCATTTGAATTTGACCGTAGCCGGTCTATGAGTGTATTTGAATGATGTATGATCTTAATTATGTATTGTGTGAAGTGGCGATTGTAAGCCAACTCTCTTTATCCCATTCTTGTTCATTACATGGGATTGTGTGAAGATGACCCTTCTTGCGACAAAACCACCATGCGGTTATGCCTCTAAGTCATGCTTCGACACGTGGGAGATATAGCCGCATCGTGGGTGTTACAATAGACATCCCTCTAATCATCTAAGTGATCACGTGATCCGAATCAACTAAACCATGTCCGATCATCACGTGAGATGGAGTAGTTTTTGGAGGAAATATGCCCTAGAGGCAAGAATAAAGTTATTATTTATTTCCTTATTTCAGGATAAATATTTATTATTCATGCTAGAATTGTATTAACCGGAAACATAATACATGTGTGAATACATAGACAAACATAGTGTCACTAGTATGCCTCTACTTGACTAGCTCGTTAATCAAAGATGGTTAAGTTTCCTAACCATAGACATGAGTTGTCATTTGATTAACAGGATCACATCATTAGGAGAATGATATGATTGACTTGACCCATTCCGTTAGCTTACCACTTGATCGTTTATTATGTTGCTATTGCTTTCTTCATGACTTATACATGTTCCTATGACTATGAGATTACGCAACTCCCGTTTACCGGAGAACACTTTGTGTGCTACCAAAAATCACAACGTAACTGGGTGATTATAAAGGTGCTCTACAGGTGTCTCTGAAGGTACTTGTTGAGTTGGCGTATTTCGAGATTAGGATTTGTCACTCCGATTGTCGGAGAGGTATCTCTAGGCCCTCTCGGTAATGCACATCACTATAAGCCTTGCAAGCAATGTGACTAATGAGTTAGTTGCGGGATGATGCATTACATAACGAGTAAAGAGACTTGCCGGTAACGAGATTGAACTAGGTATTGAGATACCGACGATCGAATCTCGGGCAAGTAACATACCGATGACAAAGGGAACAACGTATGTTGTTATGCGGTTTGACCGATAAAGATCTTCGAAGAATGTGGGAACCAAAATGAGCATCCAGGTTTCGCTATTGGTTATTGATCGGAGACGTTTCTCGGTCATGTCTACATAGTTCTCGAACCCGTAGGGTCCGCACGCTTAAAGTTCGGTGACGATTTATATTATGAGTTATGTGTTTTGATGTACCAAAGTTAGTTCGGAGTCCCGGATGAGATCGGGGACATGACAAGGAGTCTCGAAATGGTGGAGACGTAAAGATCGATATATTGGACGACTATATTCGGACATCGGAAAGGTTCCGAGTGATTCGGGTATTTATCGGAGTACCGGAGAGTTACGGGAATTGGCCGGGGAGTATATGGGCCTTATTGGGCTTTAGGGGAAAGAGAGAGGGGAGGTTGCACGCCCCCAAGGCCTAGTCTGAATTGGACTAGGGAGAGGGGCTGCGCCCCCTCCTTCCTTCTCTTCTCTTTTCCCTTTCCTTGACTCCTACTCCTACTACATGGAAGGGGGGGGGGGATCCTACTCCCGGTGGGAGTAGGACTCCCCAGGGCATGCCATAGAGAGGGACGGCCCCTCCCCTCCTCTCCTCTATATACTGAGGCAAGGGGCACCCCATAGACACACAAGTTGATCTGTTGATCTCTCCCAGCCGTGTGCGGTGCCGCCCTCCACCATATTCCACCTCGGTAATATCGTAGCGGTGCTTAGGCGAAGCCCTGCGTCGGTAGCATCATCAACGCCGTCATCATGCCGTCGTGCTGACGAAACTCTCCCACAAAGCTCTGATGGATCGGAGTTCATGGGACGTCATCGAGCTGAACGTGTGCTGAACTTGGAGGTGCCGTACGTTCAGTACTTGGATCGGTCGATTGTGAAGATGTACGACTGCATCAACCACGTTGTCATAACGCTTCTGCTTACAGTCTACGAGGGTACATGGACGACACTCTCCCCTCTCGTTGCTATGCATCACCATGATCTTGCCTGTGCGTAGGATTTTTTTTGAAATTACTATGTAACCCAACAGTTTTCAATGGTGAAGATCACTATGTTGATCATATATATCTACTATATGATTCATGCTCGACCTTTCGGTCTCAGTGTTCTGAGGCCATACCGCATATGCTAGGCTCATCAAGTTTAACCCGAGTATTCTGCGTGTGCAAAACTGGCTTGTACCCATTGTAGATGAACGTAGAGCTTATCACACCCGATCATCACATGGTGTCTCGGCACAACGAACTTTGGCAACGGTGCATACTCAGGGAAAACACTTTTACCTTGAAATTTAGTGAGAGATCATCTTATAAAGCTAACGCCGAACTAAGCAAAATAAGATGTATAAAAGATAAACATCACATGTAATCAAAATATGTGACATGATATGGCCATCATCATCTTGTGCCTTTGATCTCCATCTCCAAAGCATCGTCATGATCTCCATCATTACCGGCATGACACCATGATCTTCATCATCTTGATCTATATCAATGTGTCGTCACATGGTCGTCTCGCCAACTATTGCTCTTGCAACTATTGCTATCGCATAGCGATAAAGTAAAGCAATTATTTGGCGCTTGCATCTTATGTAATAAAGAGACAACCATAAGGCTTCTGCCAGTTGCCGATAACTTCAACAAAACATGATCATCTCATACAACAACTTATATCTCATCACGTCATGACCATATCACATCACAACATGCCCTGCAAAAACAAGTTAGACGTCCTCTACTTTGTTGTTGCAAGTTTTACGTGGCTGCTACGGGCTTAGCAAGAACCGTTCTTACCTACGCATCAAAACCACTACGATAGGGTCGTCAAGTTAGTGCTGTTTTAACCTTCTCAAGGACCGGGCATAGTCACACTCGGTTCAACTAAAGTTGGAGAAACTGACACCCGCCAGCCACCTGTGTGCAAAGCACGTCGGTAGAACCAGTCTCGTGTAAGTGTACGCGTAATATCGGTCCGGGCCGCTTCATCCAACAATACCGCCGAACCAAAGTATGACATGCTGTTAAGCAGTATGACTTGTATCGCCCACAACTCACTTGTGTTCTACTCGTGCGTATAACATCTACGCATAAACCTGGCTCAGATGCCATTGTTGGGGAACGTAGTAATTTCAAAAAATTTCCTACGCACACGCAAGATCATGGTGATGTATAGCAACAAGAGGGGAGAGTGTTGTCCACATACCCTCGTAGACCGAAAGCGGAAGCATTAGCACAACGCGGTTGATGTAGTCATCCATCTTCACGATCCGACCGATCCAAGTACCAAACGTACGGCACCTCCGAGTTCAGCACACATTCATCTCGATGACGTCCCGTGAACTCCGATCCGGTAGAGCTTCACAGAAGAGTTCCGTCAGCATGACGGCGTGTTGACGGTGTTGATGATGCTACCGACGCAGGGCTTTGCCTAAGCACCGCTACGATATTACCGAGGTGGGGTGGAGGGGGGCACCACACACGGCTGGGAGAGATCAACAGATCAACTTGTGTGTCCATGGGGTGCCCCCCTCCCCCATATATAAAGGAGTGGAGGAGGGGGGAGGGCCGGCCCTCCTATGGCGTGCCCTGGAGGAGTCCTACTCCCACCGAGAGTACGATTCCCCCCCTTCCAAGTAGTAGGAGTAGGAGTCAAGGAAAGGGAAAAGAGAAGAGAAGGAAGGAGGGGGCCCAGCCCCTCCCCCTAGTCCAATTCAGACTAGGCCTTGGGGGCAGGGGGCGCACCCTCTCCTCTCTCTATCCCCTAAAGCCCAACAAGGCCCATATACTCCCCGGCAAATTCCCGTAACTCTCCGGTACTCCGATAAATACCCTAATCACTCGGAACCTTTCCGATGTCCGAATATTGTCATCCACTATATCGATATTTTACATCTCGACCATTTCGAGACTCCTCGTCATGTCCCCGATCTCATCCGGGACTCCGAACTACCTTTAGTACATCAAAACACATAACTCATAATATAAATCATCACCAAACGTTAAGCGTGCGGACCCTACGGGTTTGAGAACTATGTAGACATGACCGAGACACATCTCCGGTAAATAACCAATAGCGGAACCTAGATGCTCATATTGGTTCCCACATATTCTATGAAGATCTTTATCGGTCAAACCGCATAACAACATACGTTGTTCCCTTTGTCATCGGTATGTTATTTACCTGAGATTCGATCGTTGGTATCTCAATACCTAGCTCAATCTCGTTACCAGCAAGTCTCTTTACTCATTCTGTAATGCATCATCCCGCAAATAACTCATTAGTCACATTGCTTGCAAGGCTTATAGTGATGTGCATTACTGAGAGGGCCTAGAGATACCTCTCCAACAATCGGAGTGATAAATCCTTATCTCGAAATACGCCAACTCAACAAGTACCTTCGGAGACACCTGTAGAGCACCTTTATAATAAACCAGTTATGTTGTGACGTTTGGTAGCACACAAAGTGTTCCTCCGGTAAACGGGAGTTTCATAATCTCATAGTCATAGGAACATGTATAAGTCACGAAGAAAGCAATAGCAACATACGAAACGATCAAGTGTTAAGCTAACGGAATGGGTCAGGTCAATCACATAATTCTCTAATGATGTGATCCCGTTAATCAAATGACAACTCATGTCTATGGCTAGGAAACTTAACCATCTTTGATTCAACGAGCTAGTCAAGTAGAGGCATACTAGTGACATTATGTTTGTCTAAGTATTCACACATGTACTAAGTTCCGGTTAATACAATTCTAGCATGAATAATAAACATTTATCATGCAATAAGGAAATAAATAATAACTTTATTATTGCCTCTAGGGCATATTTCCTTCACAGAGCACCCCAAACATAATAGAAAAATACATTCAAGTCCCTTTACCACCGAATAACCACTATCGTCGCCAGGACGAGCCACCATCACCGCTCCCATACCAGAGCCGACTTAACCTTGTCGGTAACAGCTGGGAAGTCTTTATGCACATGCCCCTAAGGACCAATACCCTGGAGTCATAGTCCTTGTTGTTGAACCCTTGAATCGATTTGAAAAACATGACACCAGATCTCGCCGTGCATACGCATGACGAGAGACCGTATCCTCATCGCCCCGAGTAGCTACCAGGAATCTACGTTGGAGATCCTTCTAATTTTTCCAGACGAATGAACTTTAGGAGGATTGAAGCCCGAAAGGCTGACTCGAAGAAGAAGCGTCGCCACTATGAGGACTGAAACCCTAAACTATCAACTAGCTGGAGTCAGAGCCAGTTCACTAGGGTTTCCCTCTCTGCCGCCGGTATCTTGAGTGCCATGCGGAGGGGAGGTGAATCCACAAGCTCACGACAGAGATCAATGGGAGGAAGGCTTTACGGTTGTCGCTTTGCGAGAGGGGAAAGAAAGATGTGTGGCACCAATTTTGATCGCTTAACCTTAGGCATGGGTGGCAAATAGTGGCAACTTAATTCAGTATATGAACCAAACACGGCCCTGGAAAATACATATTAAGAGCATGATGAGGACAACAACTAGATAATTTGTTTGTGGGGCCACCAATGATATTCCACTTGTAACCAAACCCGATACACAATAAGATCATATGCTATACCTTAAATAAGTTCAATGAAGCACTACTCAGTTCAATGGTTTTGTCATGGGGTTGGGCGTGGGGGGCTCCAAGAATCTTTGATTTTTCTTCCAATGGGGCTAAACATGTTCATAAGCTCAGTATAATTATTATCACCAAAACCCACATAGGGACTAACATGTTCTTTCAAGTATAAATTAGTAAAGGTAGAAGACATCACAGACGAGGTGAGACCATGGTATCAAGTCTTGCTGTAAGGGAATATTTATCCCTTAGTAGTTTTGGTGATTGATGAAAATGCTTTTGCGGACTAATCATGTGCTTTGAGCTTTTCAGATATATCATGACTAAACACACGATGATTTGTTGCCCCTCAAAGGTTATTGAAGACGGCGTTTCTCTACGTTTCTTTTCGGTGGATTTGAGTCGTAGGAAAGCCGTACTATTAAGAGAGGGTCCGCGTTGGAAAGGTTTGGGTGGAATCTCACGTACACACATTAATTTTGCACTGCCTTTCCTTTGGCTCTTTGGAGTTTTCTCCATCTCACTGTGTCTCTGCAGAATGAAGGACTCCTAGTGTTGCTGTTCATAGGCTGGCGGTAGTACTGCTCCCCAGAGCGGTACTACCGCAGGCACCAGCGGTAGTACCGGGCTCTGGCACGGTAGTACCATGGGCGCCCATGGTAGTACCGCTCCTTTTGAGCGGTAGTAACAAGAGCTCTGGCCTGGCATTGTTGCACAAGTGGTAGTACGGTGTGACGTCCCGAGACCGATGCTCCAGAAGACTTCTAGCTATTCTGAGTTTCGCTGGCTGATTTATTTATTTATTTTGTTTGTTGCATTGCATCATGTCATCATTTGCATTGCATCGGCACTCCATTGCCGTCTTTGTTTTCAAAACTCATATTCGTTCATAGTTGTCGATCTTCGCTTTCTCTCTGTTGACCTTTTGTTAGGCCCCGTGTCTTATCGACCTCTCTCAGACCCCTTCGCAACCGTGTTTCAACCTAACCCCGAACCCGAACCGGGCTGTCATTACCGATGGGTCCGGGTCATCCCCAAACATCTATAAAACATCTCCGTTTTCTTAATTGGACATCCTAACCTTTTTTTCCTCAGCCGTCCGATTACGATCCGAGGGTCATTCTAGCCCCTTCCTAAAATTCTTTTGATATATAAGCTAACCAACCTACCTATTTAAGCAACCTAACCCTAGCCCCTACCTATCCAATCCACCAATTCCCGAGCAGCCGCCGCCGCTCCTCGTTTTCAGTTCCACCCCAACCAGCAGCCTCCACCTCCTCCTCTAGATCCGGCCAGTCAACTCTCCTTTGGTCCGTCGGATCGAGGATCCAACGACCCAGATCAGCCCCAGCCCCGCACGCCTCCACCTCCCGCAACGCTCGATCCAATCTGGATCGAGGCAACCGCCTCCGCCTGAGTGCCTCGCTCAGCCCCGCGCGCCACCATCGGCCGACGACCTCGTCGGAGCTCTACCAGAACGACCACTGCCAGGCCGCCCCTCTGCTCCCGCCGCCGACCCCTTTTTATCTCCTTCCCTTCTCCCCCTACTGTTTTCTCTCCTTCCCCTTCGATCTCTCTCACGATCTCCCTCTCTCTCTTTGTACTTCACCGCTGCAGGAACGGCCGCCGCTCGCGGAAGCCGCCAACGTCCGCCTCTGGCCCAGATCCAGCCATCTCCGACGCCTCCTCGTCCGATCCCGTCGTCAAGTCTTCGTCCCCGTCGCTCGTGTGTGCTCCATTGCCGGGTCAAGTCACCGGCGCCCTGCTCGCCTCCTCTTCTTTGCCCCTGCACGAGCAGGATGGCCCCGCCCTGCTTTGCATCTGTCCAGATCCGGCGCTGGCCGCCGTCTTTGACCTCCCTTTGCATGCCCACAAGCTCCATCTGCCACCAGTGCCATCGCAGTCCTAGCCCACCGGAGCCCCGTTGCTGCGCCGCACGGGTTCTGCCTCGAGTCATTCGAGCGTTGACCGCGCCCCTCCCATCGTTCGATCCAACCAGCCCTGTAGCCCGCGTCCCGCGCAAGCAGGCCAACCCAGCACTGACTGGGCCAAGAGCCCATGGTGAGCACCCAGCCACACCTAGCAGTTTTAGTCCAGAGCATGTTTTTTTTCCGGTTCTGCGATTTTAGCTATTTATCCAGAGACTGCTAGTTTTGCAGAAAAACCCTCATGTTTCATACATTTAATAACTCACAAACCGTGCATCATATGTAAATACTTTATATATGTAAAATGCTTAGAATTTTGTGTAGATTAATAATTTGCCACTTTCATCCATGTTAAACATGTTTAAAAGGCTGTTTGCATTTAATTTGCTTAAATGCCATGTTAAAATGATTTATTTCATAACTAAATAATGGTAGCTCCAAATTTAATAAACTTTATATGTAAATGGGGTGGAAAAATGCCTAGTTTAACATGGTGCACTTACTTTGCATGTTTAACAACACTAAAATATGGTTTAGGGCAGAACAGTAACAAATTCGAAATATGGACATGAGGATTTTCCAGAATTGTTGTTTGTTATTTCCGTCCTCATTTAAACTTGCCTAAATAGTTAGTTCAATTATGTTTCACCTCTTGCCATGTTTAACAACATTTAATATTATTGTGTACCTAAACGAGAGAGAACTAAATGTTTGAATGTGGTGTTTCGTTAATATGCAACTTATTGCATATTGAGCTCCACTTAACTTGTAGTATTGTTTGTAGCACTTTGCCATGCCATGCCTCATTAAAACCAGACATGCATCATACTTGGTTGTGCATCGTGCCATGTTTATGTGATGCTTGTTTACCATATTGTTTGCTTCTTTCCGGTTGCGCTTCTCCTTGATAGTTCTGGTAACGTTGCATTTGTGAGGATTCGTTCGACTACGTTGGTTCGTCTACTTCATGGTTTCGATCTTCTTCCTAGCGGGATCTCAGGCAAGATGACCATTACCCTCGGTATCACTTCTATATTTGCTTGCTAGTTGCTTCGTTCTATCGCTATGCTGCGCTACCTATCACTTTTTTATGATGCCTCCCAAGTTGCCATGTCAGCCTCTAACCTTTTCACCCTTCCTAGCAAACCATTGCTTGGCTATGTTACCGCTTTGCGCAACCCCTCTTATAGCGTTGTTAGTTGTAGGTGAAGTCGAAGATTGCTCCATGATGGACATGATTATGTTGGGATATCACAATATCTCTTATTAATTAATGCATCTATAGACTTGGTAAAGGGTGGAAGGCTCGGCCATATGCCTGGTGTTTTGTTCCACTCTTGCCGCCCTAGTTTCCGTCATACCGGTGTTATGTTCCTTGATTTTGTGTTCCTTACGCGGTTGGGTGATTTATGGGACCCCTTGACAGTTCGCTTTGAATAAAACCCCTCCAGCAAGGCCCAACCTTGGTTTTAACATTTGCCACCTAAGCCTTTTTCCCTTGGGTTCTGCAGACTCAAGGGTCATCTTTATTTTACCCCCCGGCCAGTGCTCCTCTGAGTGTTGGTCCAAACTAGAGCACCGTGCGGGACCGTCCCTTGGCAACTTAGGTTATGTTGGTACCTGTACGCTTAGCTTATCCGGTGTGCCCTGAGAACGAGATATGTGCAGATCCTATCGGGATTTGTCGGCGCAGTCAGGTGGTCTTGCTGGTCTTGTTTTACCATTGTCGACATGTCTTGTAACCGGGATACCGAGACTGATCGGGTCTTCGTGGGAGAAGGAATATCCTTCATTGACCGTGAGAGCTTGTGATGGGCTAAGTTGGGACACCCCTGTCGGGTATAAACTTTCGAGAGCCGTGCCCGCGGTTATGTGGCAGATGGGAATTTGTTAATATTCAGTTGTAGAGAACTTGACACTTGACTTAATTAAAATGCGCCAACCGCGTGTGTATCTGTGATGGTCTCTTTTCGGCGGAGTCCTGAAAGTGAACACGCTCTTTGTGTTATGATTGTGCGTAAGTAGTTTCGGGATCACTTCTTGATCACTTCTAGCTTCTCGACCATTCCGTTGCTTCTCTTCTCGCTCTTATTTGCATATGTTAGCCACCATATTTGCTTAGTGCTTGCTGCAGCTCCACCTCATTAGCACTTCCTACCCATAAGCTTAAATAGTCTTGATCTCACGGGTTTTGAGATTGCTGAGTCCTCGTGACTCACCAGATACTATCACAACAGTTACAGGTGCTGATAATACCAGTGCAGATGATGCAACTGAGCTCAGATGGGAGCTCAACAAAGATCTTGGTCGTTGCTATGTTTCGTTTCATGTTGATCAGTAGTGGAGCCCAGTTGGGACGATCGGGGATCTAGCAGTTGGGTTATCTTCTTTTCTTTTGGCTTCGTCCGTAGTCGGACTATGTGTGTACTCTGAGTGATGTATGAATTATATGTTCATTGTGTGAAGTGGCGATTGTAAGCCAACTCTTTATCCCATTCTTGTTCATTACATGGGATTGTGTGAAGATGACCCTTCTTGCGACAAAACCACATCGTGGGTGTTCGAAGTTGGTAATCAGAGCCATCCCCGACTTAGGAGCCCCCTGCTTGATCAAATCGCTGACGTTGTTGAGTCTAGAAAAAAAATGTTTTGCGTCTTAGGATTATATATATCGGAGAGTAGGATTCTTTTTACTCCTCAGCCCCTTTGTCGCTCTGGTGAGGTCTCCTGACGTAGATGTTTTGACTTTCCTCACCTCAAATTTCACTAATATTTTTTAGGATCACGTGGGTATCTTGGGATCGTTCCGATAGTCTTGTGACAAGAACATTATTCTTGGTGCCTCTTGACATTTAGGGGTTGTGGCAGTGTCCCTGGGAGTTGAGCTCTGAGGTGTTGTCGTCATAATTTTATCGTTGCAGTTCTGGAATACCTGAGTTTTGCCGACATCGAAAATCTATTTTATGTAGTTGTTGGTGAGATAACCTCAACGCCACCCAGTACTGGGGAGTTCAGAAGTATTGCCATAGCTAGTATAACGGATGCTTTTTGAAGGTTGAGGTACACAATTTCCGAAGGTTTCTTGGTTATGTGTTGACGGATGGATAAAGCTGGATGTAGGGATTGTTAGTTTTGGGTGAGATATATATTGCTTCCCCTGTATCCCCAACACCAGACTGCATAACCAGAAAGTTTCGGGAGTTTTATAGGTGGGAATTCAAATAGCTCTTAGAATATCTTTCCGACAGATGCATGATATGGGCTTGGGTAAATCTCTATCATATGTATTTGTTCCGGCTTATTCTGCAAGCCAATCCTTTGTTTTGTTTTATTTGTGGTATTCGAGTTGCTTCGATGTCAAGTGTTGATCCATACCTTTCCTAAACCATGTTCTCATATTGCTATGTGAATACTAATCCTTCTTGATCATCGAGGCCGTCATGTTAAATCTTCTCTAACCGGCGTGCTTCCCTCCAGGCTAATACTATCATTTTCCCATACGCAAGATCAATTATAAGTTTTTCTCAACGGTATCCATTCCATCTGCCCCAAGTTGCCTTTGTTTTCCCGCCCTCCCACACCTTTTCTTCAAGGACTCAGATTCTTAACCAAGTATCCTTTTATTGATGGGAAGTCTCTCCATTCTTTTGCGTCAATGTTCCTATCCGGTGATTCTCAGGAAGATACTAACGGAGCTTCAAGTTCATCATTCTTCATTCTCGTATTCTTTTCCGATGGATTTAACTCAAGCTTTCGGTGTTGATCATATCCCTTTCCTCGTTTCAAATGCTATCCCATGTCGGTGCATCTCATAATCGTTCACCTCTCTCTATTTGTTCCGGAGTGCTAAAGATATCTCACAAGACTTGTGTTTCCATTCTCAATCCGTTCAAGATATTTCGAGGTTGTTATCTCATTCAAGCCATTTAATTCTACCGATGCAATCTCTATTTCAAGCAATCGTTCAACGGTGTTTCCTTTTGAGTGGGCCCTAACCCACAAGTCTTTTCCCAGGATCTTACCTGACTCTTCTAATTTTCCCAGAGCTATTCCCAAATTCTTTTCGAAGTTTGACGTAAGAATGTATTTTCATCAGTCAGATGTCTTCTTCAAGATCTCTTTCAAATTCTTTTGATCGTTGGTTCAAACTTTCTATTCTTCATTCCGGAGTGCCTCAACAATTCATGGTGGTGTTTATCGTCGACATTCTCGGATTTTGAAGACCGAAGAAGAGTTCCTCTTAAATCCTTACCCATTCTTCCAGAGATTCATGGTTCTAGCTTTATGCCATCCTCTCATAATTGTTTTTTATTGTGACAATTCTTTTCTTACTATCGGGATCATTTCATGAGTTGTTTCCATTTCTTACCTTCGAAGGCCATCATGTCATAATTCTTCATCCTCAGCTTGTAGCTATCGTTCTCCAAATCTTACTGGTGAATCGTTCAAATACTCTCTAATCAGTTCATGATCTCTTTGTTCTCATGTATCTAAATCCCCTCAAGTATCTTCATTCCTTTTCCAATTCTTCCCGGTGAATTGTGCCTTTGCTACTTTCATTTTCAATTAGTACGGTGGTTCATTCGAGATTCCTCTTCCTTTGTTACCGTATCATTTCATTCGTTGTTTCCAATCCCACTGGTGGTTCCATCAAGACCTTCCTCAAGTTTGTGCTATATCTCTATCTATAATCATTTTTCAATTAGAATAAGTAGTATGCCAAATCCATTGCTTGTCATCAATTTAAATTGATGAAGGATATGCATGCCATAATTCTTATTGTTTCACCCAAGTGATCAATTCCTTCTTCGGGAGTTTGTTCATCAGGAAGTAATTCTCTGTTCCAAGTTATTCATCTTTCTTGTCCGGAGTTCAAAGTTTACTCATTTCGTAGCTCCATCTAAATCATCACAAGGCTTCACCTTGCGTTTTCAACTTCTCTTTCTTTCTATCATCCTTTTATTACCGGAGTTCTTCATGGAGGCTATAAGTGGTGGTTCGTCAAGGATTCTTTTCATTCTTCATTTGTTCTTCAAGTTTTCCCTCGAAGCTAAGGTCCGCCAAGCTATACTCAAAATTAAACAGGGTGCTCAACACATGTTTTGTTTTGAGGAGTTCAAGTATTCTTCATCTTGCATTCCAAAGTGCAATGCTTTCTACCATTATCTTTTGAGATGGCGTTATATCATTCTCGACAAGTTCCTTCATGTTTTGCGATTCACATGTTGTCAAGAATTAGGTATTTTAAATCCATTAATCTCTTCATTGGAGTTATCTTCTGTCATATTTCACCTAAAGCCTTCCCTAAGGAATGTTGTTATTGTGGTGATTATCAATGGTCCAAGTTATCTCTCTATCATCTTGGTGGAAGAAGTTTTTCATCTCGTTGGTGTTATCAATTATATTTTTTTTTCATAGTGGCAGAATTTTGCCTCAATTTTGAGAAGTTTTCCATAAGCCCACTACAAGCTTATTCATTTCGTGTTGGTTTTCCAAGAACTCTGTTATAACCTTCTTGGAAGGGTGCTTTCCATGCTCATTTGTGGCAGAAGTTGGCATTTTCTTCTCCATTCTGTTATTCCAATGATCTATCTTCTATTCTTTCTTCCGGAGGCATTGTGATGTTGCTCTCGTTGACCCATCATCTCGTTTTGTCAAGATCATGTTATTTTCTTGCTTATCCATTTAACCGGAGTGTTGTGTTCTCATTCAAGTTCTTTCATCTTATTAAGTTTTGCCTCTCTTTTCAACCTTAGTGCTGTCTGAAATCCTTCTTACGCATTGTGCCATTCTTTCAATAGTTCCGGAGGCAGTGTGTTGTTGATTTCATCAAGTATCATCCCATCTTCTCAAGTTCATGTTCTTTTCCTTCCTTGTTCAACCGGAGTGTTGCCCAAATTCTTCCTCTCTCATCTTGTTTTAACCAGAGTGGTTTCGAATTCTATCTTGTCCATTAAAATCTTGATCATGTCTTTGCAACCTTCAAGTTCTCGTAATGTTCTTTGTTCCTCTTTTCTAACGGATTGTTTGCAATCTCGTTCATCTCCGTTGTACTCTTTCTTTTAAATTGCTCAACCTCTCAAGGTTCGTGGTTTCACTCGTTCGACAAAGAAGCAACTTAGTTTTACCTCCTCTTCCTCTTCCGTTTCTCTCCGGTGCCATCCTAGATCTTGGGACGAGATCCTCTTGTAGTGGTGGAGTGTTGTGACGCCCCGAGACCGACGCTCCAGAAGAATTCTAGCTATTCTGAGTTTCCCTGGCTGATTTATTTATTTATTTTGTTTGTTGCATTGCATCATGTCATCATTTGTATTGCATCGGCACTCCGTTGCCATCTTTGTTTTCAAAACTCGTAGTCGTTCGTAGTTGTCGCTATTCGCTTTCTCTCTGTTGACCTTTCGTTAGGCCCCTTGTCTTGTCGACCTCTCTCAGACCCCTTCGCAACCGTGTTCGAACCTACCCCCGAACCCGAATCGGGCTGTCGTTACCGATGGGTTCGGATCATCCCTAAACATCTATAAAACATCTTTGTTTTCTTAATTGGATGTCCTAACCTTTTTTTCCTCAGCCGTCCGATTACGATCCGAGGGTCATTCTAGCCCCTTCCTAAAATTCTTTTGATATATAAGCTAACCAACCTACCTACTTAAGCAACCTAACCCTAGCCCCTACCTGTCCAATCCACCAATTCCCAAGCAGCCGCCGCCGCTCCTCGTTTCCAGTTCCACCCCAACCAGCAGCCTCCACCTCCTCCTCAAGATCCGGCCAGTCAACTCTCCTTTGGTCCGTCGGATCGAGGATCCAACGACCCAGATCAGCCCCAGCCCCGCACGCTCCACCTCCCGCAGCGCTCGATCCAATCTGGATCGAGGCAACCGCCTCCGCCCGAGTGCCTCGCTCAGCCCCGCGCGCCACCATCGGCCGGCGACCTCGCCAGAGCTCTACCAGAACCACCACTGCTAGGCCGCCCCTCTGCTCCCGCCACCGACCCCTTTTTCTTCTCCTTCCCTTCTCCCCCCTACTGTTTTCTCTCCTTCCTCTTCGATCTCTCTCACGATCTCCCTCTCTCTCTGTACTTTACCGCTGCAGGAACGGCTGCCGCTCGCGGAAGCCGCCAACGCCCGCCTCTGGCCTAGATCTGGCCATCTCTGACGCCTCCTCATCTGATCTTGCCGTCAAGTCTCCGTCCCCGTCGCTCGCGTGTGCTCCATCGCCAGGTCAAGTCATCGGCGCCCTGCTCACCTCCTTTGCTTCGCCCCTGCACGAGCAGGATGGCCCCGCCCTGCTTCACGTCCGTCCAAATCCGGCGCTGGCTGCCATCTTCGACCTCCCTCTGTGTGCCCACAAGCTCCATCCACCACCAGCGCCATCGCAGTCCCAGCTCGCCCGAGCCCCGTTGCTGCGCCGCACGGGTTCTGCCTCGAGTCATTCGAGTGTTGACCGCGCCCCTTCCCCTCGTTTGATCCAACCAGCCTTGCAGCCCGCATCCTGCGTTAGCAGGCCAACCCAGCACAGACCGGGACAAGAGCCCATGGTGAGCGCCCAGCCACACCCAACAGTTACAGCCCAGAGCACGTTTTTTCCTGTTATGCGATTTTAGCTATTTATCGAGAGACTGCCAGTTTTGCAGAAAAACCCTCATGCTTCATACATTTAATAACACACAAACCGTGCATCATATGTAAATAATGTATATATGTAAAATGCTTAGAATTTTGTGTAGATTAATAATTTGACACTTTCATCCATGTTAAACATGTTTGAAAGGCTGTTTGCATTTAATTTGCTTAAATGCCATGTTAAAATGATTTATTTCATAACTAGATAACCGTAGCTCCAAATTTAATAAACTTTATATGTAAATGGGGTGGAAAAATGCCTAGTTTAACTTGGTGCACTTACTTTGCATGTTTAACAACACTAAAATATGGTTTAGGGCAGAACAGTACCAAATTCGAAATATGGACATGAGGATTTTCCGGAATTGTTGTTTGTTGTTTCCGGCCTCATTTAAACTTGCCTAAATAGTTAGTTCAATTATGTTTCACCTCTTGCCATGTTTAACAACATTTAATATTGTTGTGTACCTAAACGAGAGAGAACTAAATGTTTGAATGTGGTGTTTCGTCAATATGCAACTTATTGCATATTGAGCTCCACTTAACTTGTAGTATTGTTTGTTGCACTTTGCCATGCCATGCTCATTAAACCAGACATGCATCATACTTGGTTGTGCATCGTTCCATGTTTATGTGATGATTGTTTACCATGTTGTTTGCTTCTTTCCGGTTGCGCTATTCCTTGATAGTTCCGGTAACGTTGCGTTTGTGAGGATTCGTTCGACTATGTTGGTTCGTCTACTTCATGGTTTCGATCTTCTTCCTAGCGGGATCTCAGGCAAGATGACCATTACCCTTGATATCACTTCTATGTTTGCTTGCTAGTTGCTTCGTTCTATCGCTATGCTCGGCTACCTATCACTTGTTTACCATGCCTCCCAAGTTGCCATGTCAGCCTCTAACCTTTTCACCCTTCCTAGCAAACCATTGCTTGGCTATGTTACCGCTTTGCGCAACCCCTCTTATAGCGTTGTTAGTTGCAGGTGAAGTCGAAGATTGCTCCATGATGGACAGGATTATGTTGGGATATCACAATAACTCTTATTTAATTAATGCATCTATATACTTGGTAAAGGGTGGAAGGCTCGGCCTTATGCCTGGTGTTTTGTTCCACTCTTGCCGCCCTAGTTTCCGTCATATCGGTGTTATGTTTCTTTATTTTGCGTTCCTTACGCGGTTGGGTGATTTATGGGACCACCTTGACAGTTCGCTTTGAATAAAACTCCTCCAGCAAGGGCCAACCTTGGTTTTAACATTTGCCACATAAGCCTTTTTCCCTTGGGTTCTGCAGACTCAAGGGTCATCTTTATTTTACCCCCCCGGGCCAGTGCTCCTCTGAGTGTTGGTCCAAACTAGAGCACCGTGCGGGACCGTCCCTTGGCAACTTGGGTTATGTTGGTACCTGTATGCTTAGCTTATCTGGTGTGCCCTGAGAACGAGATATGTGCAACTCCTATCGGGATTTGTCGGCACAGTCGGGTGGTCTTGCTGGTCTTGTTTTACCATTGTCAAAATGTCTTGTAACCGGGATTCCGAGACTGATTGGGTCTTCGTGGGAGAAGGAATATCCTTCGTTGACTGTGAGAGCTTGTGATGGGCTAAGTTGGGACACCCCTGCAGGGTATAAACTTTAGAGAGCCGTGCCCGCGGTTATGTGGCAGATGGGAATTTGTTAGTATCCGGTTGTAGAGAACTTGACACTTGACTTAATTAAAATGCGCCAACCGCATGTGTAGCCGTGATGGTCTCTTTTCGACGGAGTCCGGGAAGTGAACACAGTCTTTGTGTTATGCTTGTGCATAAATAGTTTCAGGATCACTTCTTGATCACTTCTAGCTTCTCGACCGTTCCGTTGCTTCTCTTCTCGCTCTTATTTGCGTATGTTAGCCACCATATTTGCTTAGTGCTTGCTGCAACTCCACCTGATTACCACTTCCTACCCATAAGCTTAAATAGTCTTGATCTCGCGGGTTTTGAGATTGCTGAGTCTTCGTGACTCACCAGATACTATCACAACAGTTGCAGGTGCCGATGATACCAGTGCAGGTGATGCAACTGAGCTCAGATGGGAGCTCAACAAAGATCTTGGTCGTTGCTATGTTTAGTTTCATGTTGATCAGTAGTGAAGCCCAATTGGGACGATCAGGGATCTAGCAGTTGGGTTATCTTCTTTTCTTTTGGCTTCGTCCGTAGTCGGACTATGTGTGTACTCTAAGTGATGTATGATTTATATGTTCATTGTGTGAAGTGGCGATTGTAAGCCAACTCTTTATCCCATTCTTGTTCATTACTTGGGATTGTGTGAAGATGACCCTTCTTGCGACAAAACCACCATGCGGTTATGCCTCTAAGTCGTGCTTCGACACGTGGGAGATATAGCCGCATCGTGGGTGTTACATAGGGGCGGATGTAATTTTTTACATCCGCGCCCAACGCGGTAGTACCGTGCTCTGGAGCGGTAGTACCGTGCCACCTGGCTAGGCACAGCAGCATGAGCAGAAGTAGGGGGATGTAATTTTTTACATCCGCACCCTTCACGATAGTACCGCACTTGGTTTGCGGTAGTACCGTGCCAGACTTTTGCATAGATAAAATCTCAGCGGATGTAGTCACGGATGTAATTTTTTATATCCTTGCCTACCGTGCCTGGACGGTGGTTCCCATGCTGTAGTACCGCATAGGGTCGCGGTAGTACCGCGCCAGCGGTTCTACCGCACCCTGTCGGTACTGATCTGGTCGGGTCTAGGCTCTGCCGCGCCCACGGTAGTACCGCGGGCCTCCGCGGTAGTACCGCAGGCCCGTGTGGTAGTACCGCTCTAGTGGTGCGGTAGTACCGCGGGTCGCGGGCTGAGTGGTGGGTAACGGTTGGAATTATCCCCCCACTATATAAAGGGTTCTTCTTCTCCAAGAAGACTTACCTCTTCCATCCCCAAGCTCCATTGTTGCTCCAAGCTCCAGTTTCGCCCGATCTCTCTCCCTAGCCAATGAAACTTCTTGATTTTCTAGGGATTGGTTGAGAAGGCCCCGATCTACACTTGCACCAAGAGAAATTTGATTGCCCCCACTAATCCCTTGCGGATCTTGTTACTCTTGGGTGTTTGAGCACCCTAGACGGCTGAGGTCACCGCGGAGCCATAGCCCATTGTGGTGAAGCTTCGTGGTGTCATTGGGAGCCTCCAATTAAGTTGTGGAGATTGCCCCAACCTTGTTTGTAAAGGTTCGGTCACCGCCTCCAAGGGCACCAATAGTGTAATCACGACATCTCGCATTGTGTGAGGGCGTGAGGAGAATACGGTGGCCCTAGTGGCTTCTTGGGGAGCATTGTGCCTTCACATTGCTCCAATGGAGACGTACTTCCCCTCAAAGGGAAGGAACTTCGGTAACACATCCTTGTCTTCATCGGTTCCACTCTTGGTTATCTCTTACCTTTACTTGTGCAAGTTTTGTTGTGGTCTTTCCTTTGCTTGCTTGTGTGCTTATTGTTGTTGCATCTTATAGGTTGCTCACCTAGTTGCATATCTAGACAACCTACTTTGATGCAAAGTTTAATTGGTAAAGAAAAGCTAAAATTTGTTAGTTGCCTATTCACCCCCCTCTAGTCAACTATATCGATCCTTTCAATTTGTATCAGAGCCTCGTCTCTCTATTAAGGACTTTGCCGTCCGAAGAGTATGGTTGACACCGTAGATGGTGGGGAGGAGCACTCTGGTGTGAATCCGGTCTCGTCTACGGCCGATGGGGGAACCGCGTTCTCTTGTGAGGAATTCATTGGACACATTTAAAACCTCCATGACGACCGAGGTTGAAAGCATGTTTAATAAATTCTTAGAAGGGCTTAAACTATCTACCGCGTCGATGAAAGTGGGTGATCCCACTAACAAGGTGACGGATGCTAACTCCGACAAGGGGGAAGCTACTAGTGAAAAGGCTCCTTCTTCTAGCGGTAAAAATGGCAATGGCATATTTTCCCATGTGGAACCTCCACTTAATTATGGTGGACCTATTCCTTCCACTCATTTGAATCATGCCGGTCCTCCCCCTAAGATTGTAAAAAATGAGGACTTTGATTCTTGGGTTTATTGTTTTAAGCATCATTTGAACCATGTTAATACTAACCTTTGGAGAATCATTGAAGAAGGTTTTTATCCGCATGACCAAAGCAACTTCACTCCTTGAGAAGCCACGGATAATCAATTCAATGAGAATGCTCGCTTCATCATCCAAGATGCAATTCCACCCGAAGATCTTGCTCATCTCCGACCCTTCACCGTGGCCAAGGATGCATGGCGGCATGTTGTTTCTCTCTACAGGGGAAGCGCAAGCATACAATGCTCCAACTATGAAGTTGTGCAAGATGAAGCCGATGAGTTTGCAATGAAAGAAGATGAAGAGCCTCGTGAGCTCTATCGGAGATTAACTACTCTCGTGGTCTCACTCTGAGATCATGGGAGCAAGGATACAAATGACAATTGGATCAAGCGTAAATTTCTCAAGGCCATGATGCCTTACCACAAGGCTATATCCTCCGTCATTCGTCAAAGGCTGGACTTTCACACCTTGTCCTCAAGTGAAGTGTTGGATGAGTTTGTGGCTATGAGCATCTTGGACAAGACCGCCGACAATGCGGTGTTACGTTCTCAAAGAGCAAAGAAGCCCAACCTTTCCTTGAAGGCCAAGGTTAGTGTGGAATAAGTGGATGATGAGGAAGATGATGAGAGCAACCCCGAAGATACTAAGTATGACTATCATGAACACATGGCTCTTGCTTCAAGGCAATTTTAGAGCAAGAAGAACTCAAGGCCAAGCTTCAACAAGAATAACTCAAGTAACTTCAAGGGAAACCAACGTGTGAGAACATGTTACAATTGTGGAAATGTGAGCCATTTTGTTGCAGAGTGCCCGTACGAGAAGATGGAAGACAATGGTGGCAAGCTCATCCGAAAAGACAAAGCCAAGTCTTTCCCCAACAAGAACAACTTCACCAAGAAGACTCCAACTAGAGGGTTGGTCTCGGTGTACAAAAAGTAGGGGCTCTCCTTTTGTCCCATTTACTTGTGCACGGGCAGTCAAAGCCACACGCCACGACCGCACACAGCAAGGCAAAGGAGGGAAGACGGAAAGAAGCTGAAGGCACGAGACAAACAAGGTGACATCAAGGACCAAGGCCACAAAGTGCAGATGGGCGAAGCAGGTTTCCCCGGCAAGACCCTTGCCGGGGCAGCCTCAGCAGCCCCGGCAAGGCCCTTGCTGGGGCGGCTCGCCCACACCAGTGAAGTGAGCCACCCTCGAACCCACGGTTTCCAACACCATCGACTACGTTGGGCCAAGGCTCGGGAGGCACCTCAGTGGTGGAACGCAGATCTCTGTGAAGACAAAGGATATACAAGATCAGATGAGGATTGGAAGGCAACGACCCTCGATGAGATCCTTGCCGAGAAACCCAGAAGGCCCCCGGCAAGATCCTTGCCGGGGACGACAGCGCGCCACGGCAAGACCCTTGCCGGGCCATCCGACAAGCCCCTTGCCGGGCCACCTGGCAAGACCCTTGCTGAAGGCGACAGCGGGGCCACTACCCAGCCTGCACCAACCAAGTTCCCACCGTTGTTCACATGCAGCTACCAGCCTAACCAGCTGGGCAGGCACCTGCGTGGCAACATGCAGCTGCCAGCCCAACCAGCTGGGCAGGCACCTGCGTGGCGGCATGCGGATCTTCATGGAGGCTCCACCATCGCGCCACCTCAGCTGCCTGCCTGCCTACATGGCACCGCATGCATCGCTGGCCAGGGCGCGTGTCGAAGCAAAGAGGAGCGGCGACGGATGGGACGGGCCTCGCCCCCGTCCCCGATAAAGTGAGAGGACACCTAAGCTACGCATTAAATGCGTCTTGTCCTGTAATACGAGCAATAAGCTCGCATCACTGTAGGCCTTTCCACCTCTTGTGTGCCACTGTGGCACCCCCTTTGCCTATAAAAGGAGGCCCATGGCGTACTGGAAAAGGATTTGGCTCTTTCGAACCACACAGCGCCCGTAGCTAGTTCGAGGGATCAAGAACACTTAATACATCCACCAAGCAGGACTAGGGTTTTACGCATCCTCGCGGCCCGAACCTGGGTAAACGATCCTTGTGCTGATTACCAATCCTGCTCTTCTCACAACCCCGCGCCCCACAACCGTAGTAGGGATTCTTGTGATCCCATAGGTGTCGTTTCCCACTAACATCTTTGGCGCACCAGGTAGGGGCGCAATTGTGAGGATCTGGTCTAGTAGTTGGCCTAGCATTTCTTCATCGCCATGGCTCTTAAGAAGAAGACGACCACGGTGATCGATTCGTCCGGGACCGAACTGCCAGTACCGGTGCGGACCAGTAGCGGGCCAGTCGCGGAGAGAACTCATGGTGTGGCCCGCGAACATCCACATCACCCTGGCAGTCCAGGCCTGATGAGAGGCGGCATTTGTACGCCAAGCGATGAGCCATGCGTCGCGGACTCCAAAGAGGGAGTCGGGCCCCCCGCAGGCGGCGCGGGGCCCTCCAGGGGCGTCATCGTGCTGCCAAACAGCGGCACGACGACCTCCAAGACACCAACACCAGCGCACACGGCGCGCTCTTCTTAGGTCGTGGGCGATGAGCAGCGCCGCCCTACTGGTGACCCTGGGTGCCACCCTGGGAAGAGTCCCATGCGCCCTTCACAGGATGAGGAGGGCCAGCATGCGCGCCGAGATGCTGGTGGAGGTGGCGAATGGCTGCGGGGCCGTGATGGGGCTCCTTCTAATGCGGTTAGAAGTCGAGGCGCATTGGAGCCCACACAGCTCTCGCCGCCACCCACGCCAGCAGAAGCCCTAGCACGTGCGTAGCTGCTCCTCGATTTTCCTCCCGCTGCGGAGAAGCTTGATGAATGGAGGGCCACCATTCGGAGCCTCGTCGGCATCGCCAACAACGATGAGTTGCGGCCGGTGGGACCCATAGGCCGTCGCTCCGTCGAGCCACTGCACGCCAGAGGAGGCCGGGCCGGGGGCGATGTGGCCACGGTGCACTCCGCTCCTCCATCCCGGCCACCGCGGGTGTCGGTCCATCACGACGACACTTGTGATGATATTTCCATAGCATCGTCCGACCTGCGAACCCACCACGACCAACGCCAAGTTCTTCGAGAGTGAGTTCATGAAGACGCTCGAACCACCATCTAGCGCCGGCGTGACACGCGCCACCAGTCGGACAGGCGGGCAGGGCCTACTACGGACCACCCAGCACCGGGAGGCTACGGTGGCCTACCCTATGAGGTGGGTTGTCCGGCCTTCACTCGTGAGCTGTGGCAGTTCCATTGGCCCTCCCACCACACATTCAAGCCCGACGTTGGCGAGAAGTACAACGACAAGACTCACCCGTCGGAGTTCCTCGGCATCTACACCATCGTGATGCAAGCTGCCGGCGCTCGCGAAGATAAGGTGCTCGCTAACTATTTTCCGTCGGCACTCAAGCCCAATGTTATGTCATGGTTGATGCACTTGCCAGTAGACTCCATTTCTTCTTGGGCAGATCTGTGTCATGAGTTTGTTGGCGCCTTTACTGGAGGCCACCAAGCTCATGGCCAGGGGAGCGACTTGCACATCATCCCCCAGAAAGAAGGAGAGAACTTGCGTAAGTACATCCAAAGGTTCAGCCGAGTGAAGTACAACATCCTCGACGTTCATCCTGCCGCTGTGATCAGTGCATTCCATCAGAATTTGCGCAATCATAAGATGCGTGAAGAGCTGGCGATGAACAAGGCCAGGGATGTGGCCAAATTCTATGTTCTGGCCGATCGGTGTGCTCGCGCTGAGGAGGGAAGGAAGTACCCTGATGAAGACGC
>NC_041385.1:607532027-607541558 GCF_002162155.2 Triticum dicoccoides
CACCGGCGCCACCAAGAAACACAATGCAAGTGACCCAGGCAAGGAGGTTGCCGAGTGTGCCGCTTGCCGGGCCTTGGCGGCTGCCGATAAGCCAGGGGGCTCCGAGAAGCAGTATTGTAAGATCCCCCGCACCAAAGGCCACGATCTCCAGAACTGTCGGCAAGTGGAGCTGCTCGCCGAGAAGCAGAAAGCCGAGTATGAGTGGTAGGACAAGGAGAGGGCCAAGAGGGTGCCGAGAGATCCGACAAGAAGCATGGCGACCAAGGAGGCCGCCGTGGCAAATATAGTCAGCAGAAGAGGCCTGCCCAGGGCCGCGACAAGAAGCAGGAAGACGATGATCATGACGAGGACGATGTGTCCGGCGACCTCGAGTTCCAGAAAGCCACAGAAGCCATGTGCGTCGATGGTGGCGCCTCGCTGCATACATCCCACCGCCAGCTCAAGTAGTGGGCGTGTGAGATCACGGCGGTGGAGCCGTCGCTCGACGCACGGAAGCCGCTGAGGTGGTCCAGCATGCCTATCATCCTCAACACTGAGGACCATCTTGATTGCACTACTGCGGTCGGGTGCTTGCCATTGTTGGTCACCAACAATCCGCAACCTCAAGGTGACGAAGATGCTGGTTGACTGCGGGGACAGTCTGAACTTGATCTTACCTGTTGTGATCAAGAGGTTGCAGATCCCTGATGGAGACCTCGAGGAGACGGGCACGTTCCAAGGGGTCAACCTGGGGAGGAGCCAGCCGAAGGGAAAGCTCACGCTGCTCGTGATGTTCGGAGGCGAGCTGAACCACATGACGGAGAGGATTGTCTTCGATGTAGCCGAGATCCCCTTGCCCTACAACGGGATCCTCGGCCGCCCGGCACTAGCCAAGTTCATGGCGGCTTCACATTACGCCTACAACACGCTGAAAATGCCGGGGCCGATGAACATCATCACCATCCCCTCCGACAAGAAAGATGCATTGATTTGCGCCGTCCAACTCTACCGGGAAGCAGTTGCAGCAGCTGCCGCCAAGGCACCTGCTCCTGCTGATGGAACCCCGGGAGGGAAAAAGACCGGTGAGACCCCTCGCACCCACTCCGGCAAGCGCACCTCATCGGGGTGTTGCGCTCCCGTTGAGGACGTGCCAGAGAGCTCCACCGGCAAGAGCAAGAAGTCCAGAGCTGCACCACCAGAGACTAAGAAGGTGCCCGTCAAGGAGGACGACACGGGGGAGCTTTTACCATAAGCTCCACCCTCGGCAGCAAATAGGAAAGCGAGCTCGTCACTTTCCTGCGGGCAAATGTCGATGTGTTTGCATGGCAAGCCTCCGACAACCCCGGCGTTCCCAGGGAAGTGATTGAGCACCATCTTGCTGTCTGCCTCATGCACGGCCCGTCAAGCAGAAGGTCAGGAAGCAAGCTCTGGAAAGGCAGGAGTTCATCACGGAGGAGATCAGGAAACTAGAGGTGGCAGGCTTGGTAAGGGGAGTGCTCCATTTGACGTGGTTGGCCAACTCGGTAGTGGTGCGCAAGGCAAATGGGAAGTGGAGACTGTGTATTGATTACATAGACATCAATAAGGCTTGTCCAAAGGATCCCTTCCTGTTGCAGCGCATCGACCAGATTGTTGACTCCATGGCTGGGTGTGACCTGTTATCGTTCCTTGATGCCTACTTAGGGTAGCACCAGATCTTCATGACGAAAGAAGATGAGGAAAAGACAGCATTCATCACCCCATTTGGGACATATTGCATTTTACGGATGCCTTTCGGGTTGAAGAGTGCTAGCTCGACTTTCGCAAGGGCAGTCCAAATTGGTTTTGAGCCCCAGCTACATAGAAATATGGAAGCTTATATGGATGACATAGTGGTCAAAACCAAGGACAAAGCAACACTTGTGCAAGATCTGGAGGAAACCTTTGCAAACCTGCGCAATATCAACCTCAAGTTGAACCCTGAGAAGTGTGTTTTCGGCGTCCCATTCAGAAAGCTTCTCGGGTTCTTTGTGTCGCAGCGCAGGATCGAGGCAAACCCAGACAAGATCAAGGCCATCGAGCAGATTGAGGCACCCAAACGGATCAAGGACGTGCGTTGGCTCACTGGCTGCGTTGCCGCCATGAGCAGATTCATCTCCAAGTGCGTGGAGCGTGCCCTTCCTTTTTTCAAGATCTTGAAGAAAACGGTCCCAATGGAGTGTGTAAGTGCATCTAGTGCCCCTTAGTGATTTTGGTGTATTGAAGACTTATAGGTTAAGGGACTGATACGTTTGTGAGTGTACACAGGTCTATAAGTCTATGAGGAATTTGATATTTACAGAGAAAGTCGACCCCTAAAAATGAAGTTCTTCAACTGAAGACTTTGGATTTCTGAAGACTTTCTGAAGACTTTGAAAGTGAAGGCATTGGTGTGACCTTGAAGACTTGGTAATCATTCGAGGAACATGAAGCGTGAAGACTCTTGTTTTTACTGTTTCATTTTCTCTTTCTTGGGTCATAGGATACACCGTACTGTTAAAGGGGGTCGAGGAAATACTAAGGAAAAATTTCCATGTGATGCTCAACTCAAAATCCTACACCTACCAATCCTTTCGAGTGAAGCCACTGGAAATCTCGCACAGTTTAGTCATATTCTTCAATGACAGAGACGAAGTTCTTCTGGTCTATGAAGAATTTGTTCTGACCGAGGAGCTAGGAATTCGCCAGTGCGGATTGTCTACAAAGTGAGGAACATGATAGCCCTGAGGTATTTGAGAGTCAAATATTCCGACCGTTGCTGTGCTACGCGCTAGCTGTCCCAAAATATCTACCCATCTAACGGTCATATCAGACAAGGGCATTTATGTCTTATCATGTCGGGCTACTCCCTAGGCTATAAATAGCCGCCCCCTACAACCACTAGCTGGTTGGCTGCTCCGAGAGAAACTGACACTTGTCATTTGAGAGCAACCCATCCTCTCAGGACTTTGAGCGAAAATCATCAAGTGAGGAAAACCCAAACCCCAAACCTACAAACCCCAAAGTGATTGAGCATCACTGAAGAGATTGATCCTGCATGGATCCGACGCTTGTTTCCTTTGAAGACTGTGCTTCTTCCAGACAGTTAGGCGTCAAGGTCTAGAGCATCCAAGAGGAATTGTGGATCGCCGAGTGACCGAGTTTGTGAAGGTTCGGAAGTCACCTGAAGACTTACCACGAGTGATTGGTCGAGTTCTGTGTGACCTTAGCTCAAGGAGAATACGGTGAGGACTATGTGTCCAGGACTGGGTGTCCTTGAGTTTAAATACTCAGCCGCTCCAACCAGATGTACAACTGAGACAACAGTTGGAACTGGTCTACCAAATCATTGTCTTCACCGAGCTTACTGGTTCTATTTCCTCAACTCTTTCATTTCCTCATCTCTGTTGTTGTGTGCTTGTTCATATCTGTTTGAAGACTTTGACTGAAGGCTTTCTCAATTTCCTCAGTTCAATTTCTTCAGTCTTTCCGTCTTCATCTTGTGTTATCCCGTGTTTACGCTTTCTGTACTCTGTGCTTGTCTTCATTTCATCATGATGACTATGCGTGTGTTCTGATATGTTTACTTTTGAGTACTTATTCTGCTGCAAGTAGTTCTTCATTTAGGAATTTCCTCACCAGCAAATTCCTCAGTGAAGAATTCATAAAAATCGCCTATTCACCCCCCCTCTAGTCGATATAACGCACTTTCAATTGGTATCAGAGCAAGTTACTCCCTTTTTCTGTGTGATTTTGGTTTAACCACCTGGAGTTTCAGTTATGTCGACCACAAGTATGATCAAGGTCTCTGCTGGGTGTCCTACCTTTGATGGAACGGACTACCCCTACTGGAAGAATAAGATGCGAATGCATCTTGAGGCAATTGATAACGATCTCTGGTATGTTGTGGAAAATGGTGTTCCCTCAGTCACACCTTCCTTGAATGCTGCTGATGTGAAGAGATTCAAGCAACTCGATTCTCAAGCAAAGAATATCATATGTGGCCATCTAAGCAAAGGGCAATATGGTAGAGTGAGTGCTTTGGAAACTGCTAAGCTTATCTGGGATAGGCTCCCCAAAGTAAATGAAGGAGTCTCAACTCAACGTGACTCTCGTGTCGATGTTCTTCGCAATCTCTTCAACCGCTTTAACAGACTCGACAATGAAAATGTTCAGCAAACCTTCAATCGCCTCACTGATATCTCAAATGAGCTTCAAGCGCTTGGCGCCACTGATATCACCAACCATGAGGTGGTGAAGAAATTGCTGAGATCGCTCGATTCTTCATTTGACACTTTGACACTGATGATTCAAGAGCATGCTGATTACAAGTCACTTGATCCTGCTGATATCCTCGAGAGGCTAAACACTCATGAGTTCCAGCTTGCTGAGAAGAGAGATCTTTATGGTTCGAGCTATGGCAAACCATGTGCTCTGAAGGCCAAGGTAGTCTCTGAGTCTGAAGAAGAGGACTCTACTAGCAGCCTTGGTGATCTTGAAGAACTGAGACAAGAACTAACACTGCTCGTGAAGAAATTTCAGAAGTTCTCAAGACATGGTCGCTTTGGAAAATCCTCAAGGAGCAACGATTCCTCATCTAGTGACTATAAGAAGAGGCTATGCCACAAATGCAAGAAACCTGGTCACTACATTCAAGATTGTCCTCAGTGGGACAAGGAACTAAAGAAGAAGAAATACAAGGATTACAATTCTGATGATGTCAAGAAGAAGAAGAAATCTTCAAAGTCTTCATCATCAAAATCCTCGAAGCCTGCATCTCACAAGAAGAGCAGCTCCAAGAAAGCTCGAGCATTCATTGGCAAGGAAATGGATTCTGAGGCTGAATGTGAGGATCATGAGGAAGAGGAGGCATCCGAGGAGTCCGAGTCTGGTGTGGCAAGCCTAGCTCTTGCTACCGCGTTCGTCAGCAAGTCTATCTTCAACTCTGAAGAAAATGGCAACACCAACAATGCTGATGAAGGAAATGATGACTACACTCCCACCTATTGCTTCATGGCAAAGGGTGCCAAGGTAACTAAATACCCCTCCTTTGAATCTAGTGAGGATGAATCTGATGAAAATCTTAAGCCCAGCTACTCTAAACTTGCTAAGATTGCTGTGAAACAACAAAAGGCTATTGAAAAGCTTCAAAACATGCTAGACAAAAGTGATGATATGTTGGGTGAAGAAATGGATCGCACTAGACTTAACTGAAAATCTTTAGAGACTTCAGTCTAAGTTTGACAATCTTCAAAGTCATCATAACACTCTCTTATCTGATCACGAGAAGTTCTCTTTTGAACTACTTCAAAGAAAGCAAGATCTTGAGAAGCTAAGAGTGAGTTATGAAGATCTTTAGAAGGAGCGTGATTCATTACTTGCTCAACAAATCAGCGCTACTCAGGAAGAATTTATTCCTCCATGTCTGAAGTGCATTGAACGTGAATCTGCTAATTCTTCACCTGAATGTTCAAATGCTTCAAATGCTACAAATTCTTCACCTGTCTCTGCTATCACTAATTCCTCGTCTGAGGACATTGCTAGTACCACTGATGATGCAGGGATGAAGGAATTGTACACGACAGGCATGTACAAAAGCCTCAAAGGGCATCAGATTCTTTGTGATGTGCTTAAAAAGCAGATCCTCAACAGGAACCCTAGGAAAGAGGGTATTGCCTTTGAGAGGTAACTCAATGCTGATGGAACATATTGGGAGCCTGAGCAGTACCCCAAAACCTCATGGGTTGCTGCAAAGGGACCTCCAGTTGATCCATCCAATTTATCTGGCTTCACATATGAATCTCCTCATTCTTCTGATGATTCATTTGACTCCAACTATAAACTATTCAAAAATCAGAATGGTGAAGTATGTGCTAGATATGTTGGCACTAACTGCAGGAACGGTTCCCCTATGAAGAAAATCTCGGTTCCCAAAAGTTATGTTGAAAGTCTTCAGGTGAATGTCCTCATGACACCACTAGTGAAGAACAGGAACCACATATCCAATTCTTCATTTGGACCTAATTCTTCACATGGATCCAATTCCTCAAAAGGATTAAAATTCTCATATGATCATCATCGTGCTAACCCTTCTGTTTCGCAGGGTAGAGCTAAGGGCTATGAATATGAGTATTATTCTTCAAATCATTATGTTCATAAGTCATCAAAGAATTTCTCTGCTTACTCATATGCTTACCCTAACCCCTCTTATGTGAAACGAAGCGGAGTGGCTTCTATGCCAACTTTCTCATATGGTGCACATAGAGTGATGAATTCTTTGCCACCCCTTCAGATGTGGGTGGTGAAGAAAAAGAACTAATCTCTTATGCAGGGTCAGGTCTCCAGACGTGCTCAAAACGTCTGAAGAATTTGCTGGAGACCTGAATATGCCTGAAAGGACGTAGGCTAATCATGAAGAAATGATTGTTCATTTCACACGTCCTCATACTCATTTATCTGTGTTGTTACTTGATGAAATTGATCTGATGATATTGATGTCATATTCTTCACTGATGAAGTATATGAGTTCATAAGTTGCACTAATTCATCTGCAGGATGATCAACCCAAAGCAAACGAGTGGGTCCTCGATAGTGGATGTACGAATCACATGACTGGTGACAAGAATCTATTGATGGATGTTCCTTTATCACCATCACATATGAATCATATCATCTTCGCAGATCAGGTATTGGGTCTAGGTAAGGTTGCGATCTCAAAGGATCGACACATGCACAAAGTCATGCTTGTCAAGTCCTTAGGATACAACCTCATGTCTGTCTCAATGCTTTGTGATCTTGATATGGTTGTTGTCTTTGGAAGATATCGTTGTGTTGTGATCATGGAAGCTCACCATTCCAAAGTCTTCGAAGGCTTTAGGAGAGGAGACCTGTATATTGTTGATTTCTCTACAGGACCACAACCAGCCGTGTGCTTACTTGCAAAAGCTTCAGAAGGCTAGCTATGGCATCCACGAGTTGGTCATGCTGGCATGAGGAATCTGCACACACTTGCGAAGAAGAAGCATGTAATTGGCATTGATAATGTCAAATTCCTCAAAGATCACTTATGCAGAGCTTGTGAAGCTGGAAAGATGACAAAGGCCAAGCATCCAGCGAAGACTATCATGACCACCACTCGACCATTTGAATTGCTTCACATGGATCTCTTTGGTCCTAACCATTATTCTGCAATTCTGAATGATGCATCTCTATATGGCTTTGTTATTGTTGATGATTATTCTCGTTACACATGGGTGCACATTGTCACTTACAAACATGAAGTGCAGGAAGTCTTCAAATGATTTTCCTCGAGGGCTTCAACCAACTTTGGTGTGAAGATCATGCACGTCAGAACTGACAATGGGACCGAGTTCAAGAATTCCGGTCTTGATAGCTATCTTGATGAACTTGGTATTACTCATGAGTTATTTGCTCCTTATAATCCTCAGCAGAATGGCGTCGTGGAGCGCAAGAACAGAACCCTCACTAAAATGGCTCCCACTATGCTTGATGAATACAAGACGCCTCGTCGCTTCTGGATTGAGGCAATTGATACTGCATGCCACGTCATCTACAGGGTATATCTTCACAAATTCTTCAGGAAAACTGCTTATGAACTCCTCACTGACAAAAAGCCCAACGTGAGTTATTTCAAAGTCTTCGGTGCTAAATGTTGGATTAGAGATCCTCATCACACTTCCAAATTCTCACCGAAAGCACATGAAGGTTTTATGCTTGGTTATGGAAAGGACTCGCACACCTACAGAGTCTTCAACAACGTTCTTCACAAAGTTATTGAAACTGTAGATGTGCGGTTCGATGAAACTAATGTCTCGCAAAGAGAGAACCTACCTGCTGTGATAGATGAACCAGCACCTAAGGATTCTATCAAGTTCAAGGCTACTGAGGATGTCATCCCTACTGAAGAATCTGCTGAAGAATTCATTCCAGATCGTGATGATCGCCGGGTTGGCGCACCTGAAGAAAATGGTGATGAAGAAAATGCTCCTAAAGGGAATGCTGATCAAATTCCTCGAAGACAACCCACTCATCCTCGCATTGCTAACAAAGTGCAAATCGAGAAGATGATTGATGACATTGAAGCACCAGATCCTCTCACACGTTCAATATCTTCACATTTATCTAACTTTTGTGGGCACTTTGCTTTTGTCTCTATCTTAGAGTCCACTAAGGTAGATGAAGCATTTCTGGAGCCTGAGTGGATTCAGGCTATGCAAGAAGAATTACATCAGTTCAAGCTCAACAACGTCTGGGAACTGGTCAAACGTCCAGATCCTCGCAAGCACAACATCATTGGCACAAAATGGATCTACCGCAACAAGCAAGATGAAAATGTCCTTGTGGTGAGGAATAAGGCATGACTTGTAGCTCAAGGCTACACACAGGTCTTCAAATTCGTCAACAGCGCAATGGCATATTCATATCTCAGGAGAAATACCTCAAAGATGTATTGAGGAAATTCGGCATGCAAGACTGCAAAGGGGTCAAAATTCCAATGCCCACAAATGACCATCTATGCACTGATAAAAATGGTCAAGACTTCGATCAAAAGGTATACCGCTCCATGATTGGCTCTTTATTGTACCTATGTGCATCTAGGCCAGATATTATGCTTAGTGTTTGCATGTGTGCCCGATTTCAAGCTACACCGAAGGAATCACACCATAAGGCTGTGAAGCATATTCTTCGATATCTAGCTCACACACCAACTCTTGGATTAAGGTATCCAAAGGGCTCTTCATTTGATCTCATTGGATATTTAGACTCTGACTATGCTGGCGATCGCGTGGACCGCAAGTCAACATCAGGAACATGCCATTTCCTCGGACGGTCTTTGGTCTGTTGGTCCTCGAAGAAATAGAACTGTGTATCACTCTCCACTACAGAAGCTGAGTACATTGCTGCTGGATCATGCTGTGCTCAATTACTATGGATGAAGCAAATACTCAAGGACTATGGCATCAACGTGAAGAATGTGCCTCTCTACTGCGACAATGAGAGCGCCATCAAGATTGCTCAAAACCCAGTTCAACACTCAAAGACAAAGCACATCCAGATTCGTCATCATTTTCTTCGTGATCATGTGTTGAAGGGCGATATCTCCATCGACCACGTTAGCACTAAAGATCAACTGGCCGTTATCTTCACTAAGCCCTTGGATGAGAAAAATTTAGCAAGTTGCGGTGTGAGCTAAATATCCTAGAATCTTCGAATGTTCTTTGAAATGGACACACATCCTAACACTTATGCTGACTTGATGACTTAGATGCGCAACACATGAAGTAACGTTTTTCTTCAATCAATGAAGACTAACCCTCTAGGTGTGAAGAAATCAATGAAGAAATTGATTCTCAGAGCCCTACGACAATTGTACACGGTGTTTGAAATCAGCTTTCTCATACGGTGGGTTACGCCACCAACCAAAGTTGAAAATCTTCAATTTGAGTTTTTCTTCGTTTTTGAAATTCCTCAGTTTTTCAAATTCTTCAACTTTGCATTGTCTTCACTCTTTCTGGTGTTGTTCTTCATTTGAAT
>NC_041385.1:607542042-607572946 GCF_002162155.2 Triticum dicoccoides
TGAGTTTTATGTCCTCTGCAACATTCACTTATTGCTATTTCTCCAAGTTGATTACTTCCGCTAAGTGAATGTGATCGGATCCTTCCCCCTCTATGCTAAACTCAACCCAGTCTATTCAAAAATTCTTCATGTGCGTTCTAATTTGAAACTCGTTCAAAATCTTCACTGTATCCTTAACAGCTGAAGAAATTGCAAACTGGAACTTAAAATAATCTTATCTAAATTTTTGGCTTTGCCGCTCAAACCATTCCGCATCCCACGACAATACTTATCTATTCACCCATGATCCTACAAGATCGCCACCTCACAATACGTGGGTGACACATGTCACGTGAATGAGAAGGGACAGGGGCACATTCGTCTGAAATCTTTGGTCATACAGTTTTTCACTGCCACTATAAATACCCCTGCCTCTTCCTCACATCACTTTTACTTCGCTCGACCTCACTCGCGCTCGAGCTTCCCAAAACCCTAGCACCGCCGCTACTTCATCGTCGCTGGTGAGGAAGAGCTTCACTGCCTTGACCTCATCGCTGTCGTACTTGTGCCGGTTGCGGATTTCTTCACTCCGCCGCCGCTGTAGCCGTCTTCCTCTGCTGAGTTAGGGCGTGGAAGATCTGAACTGACGAACTTCATGTCTACACTTCTCAGTTCGTCGTGTTCTTCACTTCGGGTAATTAAAAGTTGCTTTTACTTCCCGCTTTGATTCATGTGTTTTTCTTGAAAATCTTCAAAGGTGTTTGTTCTTCAAATCTTCACACACTAAACACCTCACATGTTATCTGTTCTCGATTCATTTCTCTAAGCAATGATTTTCTTCAAGATTCCTCAAGTGTGTGGATTTTCAAATCTGTACAACTCTGGAACCTAAGATTAAGAACGCTTAGTGAAGTTCTTCAAGACTCATCTGGTAAAATTCCTCAAACCTATTCCTGTTGAAAATTTTCTGAGAATGCATATGACCTCTCCAAATTCCTCGCAACTATACTCTGTTCATAGGTACAAATGTCTGCTACTGAATCACTAGGTTCTCATCAACTTAACTCATTTGCAGCGTTCCTCGAAGAAAAGTTGCATACCTCTTCAGAAATTTGAGTTGTTCATATTCCTCAGCTGAAGAAAATGGGCGATGGTAATAAGCCACAGAAGGGTGGAAAGAGGCCTGAGGTCAATACTGCTTTCGAAATCCCTGAGGGCTTGTTCGGTTGGGGTGGAATTGAAAGGGATTGAGGGGGAATTAATCCCCTACAAGCCAAAATCCCTGCAAATCCCCCCCAATCCACCTGGGGATGGGATTAACCGAACAAAGTCTGAGGACATTTATGCTGGGTACTGCACACCCCCTGAGGAAGATAGAAATCAGCACAAGCTGCACATTCAAAAGATAGAGAGGAGATGGGCACGAGAATGGAGGGAGTACAGGTATGTTACTCCCAAGTACATGAAGAAATTCGCACTCAACCCTCCATGCTCAATACCTCCATTGGCACCTTTCCAACTGGCGGATCCCACCAGCCCCAAGCGCGGTGAGGACTATGCTGATGAATGGGCAAGGCGCCAGGCCAAACTGACCAAGCAAGCAAAGGAAGCAGTGAGGAAATTCAATGAAGACTCTGCTGCTGCTCCTATCGCTGTTGAGGCCTCTGCTAGTAAGCCCAGGAAGGCGATGCCTAAGAAGCCTGCTCACAAGTCATGCGCTTCTTCTTCAATGCCCTCACGACCAAGCTCCTCAGCAATGCCCTCAAGGCCAGAATCTTCAAAGCCCTCACGGAAAATTCCTCAGTCTACAACACCTCCTCCAAAGTCCTCAGTTCCTTCGACAAAGTCTTCAGCTGCTCCGACCTAATCCTCGGCACCTGTGCATCTCGCCACGTGCCAAAGGACCACTGGCATCTCTATTGCCTCTGGAGCATCTGCTAGCTCCACTGCTGCACCAAATTCCTCAACTGACCCCTCTCTGTTGAAGAAAAAGGCCACTGCTGGACGAGGCTTTCGACCAAGTCCTCAAAAGAAGCAGGTCGCCTTCCAAGTTCCCTCTGATGGCGATGAGGCTGATGATGAAGAAGTTGCTGAAATCATCAGAGACAGGCAAGCCAGGGCCGCTAGAGCCAAAGGCAGCAATGTGCCACTGCTATTGGATCCAAAGTTGATCCTCGACTTCATTGACTTATGGCACAAGGACCCTAACACGCCTTTGCCGGAGATGAACCTCACTCCTGGTCAAAGTCATGTTTTGACTCACTTCATTAAGGAAGAAAAGTGGAAATTTGAAGAAGGCAGAAGGCTGAAGAAAGCGCAATACAAGAAACAACGCTACCTCAAGGACAATGTCCTCACTCTTACCCCTGAACAACTCATTGCTTTGCAAACGAAAATCAAGAAACCGAGTGATGATTTCAATCGGTACTATGCTGATTGGAAGGGAGCAAAGGTTCGGTTCGTCAATTTGACAAAGACACTTACTTCAACTGCTACTGCTCCTATGCACATTGAAATTCCTCAGGCTGAAGCATTTGCTCAGCCTACTGAAGAACATGCCAGCACCGCTGATGACAATCAGGCTGCTGAAGAAAATGAGAGTACCAGGGCTGATGACTCTATTCCAGCCACTGAAGAAATTGCCTGGGCATCCACTAGTGGCGCGCCTGAAGAAAATGAAGAAGTCAGGGCAACTGCATCAGTTGCGCCTGAAGAAAATGATCCAAAGTCCTCTGCACCTCCTGCGCCTACCCCAACTCCGATCCTTCCATCTGCATTAGATGTGAAGAAGACCAAGGCTGCAAAGCATGCAGCGATGAAAAAGAGGAAGGCATCAGCTTCATCAGATTCTTCAGCTCCGAAGAAAATGAAGCCTTTGACAAGTTCAACTGAAAATCCAATTGATGCCATTCCTGTCTCTTTCATGCCATCAAAGGACCTTGTTCCGTTTGGTGAAGATTATGTGATTCACAAGGAATCCGATGAAGAATCTCCTTCTGCTGCTTCGACAAAGCAGTTGGATGAAGAAATTGAAGTGGATAGAATCCCTTCAACCCCAATCATCTCCTCACCTATGCCTCAGTTCACTGCTGAAGAGGCAGGCGTTGAAGAAATGGAAGATGAGGATGTGGACATTGGCTGTACCACTCCTGTGCTCAATGATGACTTTTGGGAAAGTTAGCACCCCAACTCTCCAATGTTCACTCCACTCCAAGCAATTCCTCATTCCCCAACAGCTACTGAAGTGCAGATGGGATCTGATGAACCTCGTGCAACCCCGTCCATTCATGAAGAAATTCCAGCCACTAGTGCTGAAGAAAATGTGAATGAAGAATTGATGACCCAGGCTGAAGCTGCAGAAGAGCCTGAAATTCCTCAGCCTGAGGAACCTGAGATTGCGATTCCTGAAGTGGTGATGCAATTGACTGACACTCCTTAGCCCAAGCCAAAGGATCCCTTCTCAAAGAAGCAAAAAATCAAGGCTGATGATTTCTTCGGTGAGCATGTGTTCTTCACTGAATTCAACCCATATGACAGTGCTCGTCTTAGAAGGAAGTGTTTCTAGATTGCCAGCCAGGCCAACTTCTATTCCTCAGTACTCTTCGACAAGGACAAAGTCTTCGACCATGAGCACATTCCTCACGTGGACATGGAATCAATGCCTTGCTTCACACCAGTCCTCAGTATGATTCACGATGCAGGTCTGCTTAACTTTTGCACTGACATCATTGACTGGAATGAAGAGCTAATTCTTCAGTTCTATGGGACGCTGCATATCACTGGTGAAGCAAATGACATCAATACTTGGGTGTTGGACTAGATGACCGAAAACACTCACTACAAGGCACCAGCCTCGGAATTGCTTCGTGCCTTGCCACTCAGTCCTCCACCTGAAGGTGCTCGTTGTCTGTATGATGAGCCTGAACTCACTGCTCACTATATGCAAGTGTTCACGAAGCCGCTGAAGCCTAGTCAAGCCCCAAGGACCAAATTCCTCGTGAAGGATTTGTTGTATGTGCCCAGAACCATCTATCGCATACTGACGAAGACTATGAGTCCTATCAAAGGTCATGACTCATCTGATGAAGAAATTGTGGGGATGATGAAGAATATCCTTTTCAACATCATGCATGACATCCCGATCAATTATCATGATTTGTTCATGAGGACTCTCGCAAATGTTGCACTTTCACCGTTTGAGCTGAAGCCTTATGCTCCATGGATCATGAGATTCCTCAAATCAAGGTCTTCACTCAACTACAAGGCTAACACTCTCAATCATGGCAGTTACTTGCCCCCTATTGAAGTCCTCAAGTGGAAAACTTCCTCATCTGATGAGAAGGGCAAGTCACCAGGCGTAATCGATGAAGGCATTCGTCCATTGGATGGTCAGTTCCGCAAAGCTGCATCTTACTCCACCAATGATCACTCTGCCACTCATGATTCTGCTGCCAATGCTACCAAGTCAAGTCCTCAAGCTACTGCTCCTCGTGTTATGACTGACCGTGAACTGCTTATAAGTCTTCGCCAGAAGGTGGATCGAAACCACAAATGGGATAAGCGTCAGTTTGGTTCTATTCTTCACAACATGACCTCTACACATAATGCAGTGAAGAAAAACGATTACTACCTCCATGAAGTGTTTGATCGCACCTGGGCTATTCTGTCACATCTGTATGGTGAAGAAGATCTGAAGCAAATGGGCTTCGAAGAAGACTTTGACTAGTCTGCTCCTCCACCAAAGAAATACACGAAGGTCAAGGTTCCTCCCTTGGTCGCCAGTTCATATTCTTCATCGTGCGACATGGACGAGTACGAAGACTTGGACGATACTGCAGCAGGCCCTACATCGACTCAAGACCCCAACAACGCCAGCACTCCTCCATCTACATGATATTCTTCAGGGGCGTTAGTCCTCAATTTCCACCCTTTTGGTCATTCGATGACAAAGGGGGAGAAATTTGAGTTAGTCTTCAAGCGGGTCTATCATATATGGGCATTTTTGCTAAGTTACAACTCTCATTCTTCTGATGACTTTGCTGGATCGAGTTGTAATCTTAAACTATATGGTGGCCTGATATTTTTGTTGTGTTCTTCTGCATGCTTATTCCTCAATAATGTTAATGCATGCATGCTGAATTACATCAGTCACCATATTTCATCATGCATTTCAAATTCTTCATATTATATGTCAAATGCGTGTATGAATTACAAGATATAGGGGGAGATCTCCATGATTATACTCTTCAAGTGTGCATTGCTTCAAAAGCAAATTCCTCACTATGCACATCTTCAGGGGGAGTTCTTCTATATCTTGCGATCAAATTCCTCAATATCAGTATCTACACTTCATATGTTTATCCCCGTGTAAAAACTTAACCTATATTTTCATCAATCACCAAAAAGGGGGAGACTGTAAGTGCATCTAGTGCCCCTTAGTGATTTTTGTGTATTGAAGACTTATAGGTTAAGGGACTGATGCGTTTGTGAGTGTACACAGGTCTATAAGTCTATGAGGAGTTTGATATTTACAGAGAAAGTCGACCCCTAAAAATGAAGTTCTTCAACTGAAGACTTTGGATTTCTGAAGACTTTCTGAAGACTTTGAAAGTGAAGACATTGGTGTGACCATGAAGACTTGGTAATCATTTGAGGAACATGAAGCGTGAAGACTCTTGTTTTTACTTTTTCATTTTCTCTTTCTTGAGTCATAGGATACACCGTACTGTTAAAGGGGGTCGAGGAAATACTAAGGAAAAATTTCCATGTGATGCTCAACTCAAAATCCTACACCTACCAATCCTTTCGAGTGAAGCCATTGGAAATCTCGCACAGTTCAGTCATATTCTTCAGTGACAGAGACGAAGTTCTTCTGGTCTCTGAAGAATTTGTTCTGACTAAGGAGTTAGGAATTTGCCAGTGCGGATTGCCTACAAAGTGAGGAACATGATAGCCCTGAGGTATTTGAGAGTCAAATATTCCGACCGTTGCTGTGCTATGCGCCAGCTGTCCCAAAATATCTACCCACCTAACGGTCATATCAGACAAGGGCATTTATGGCTTATCATTTCGGGCTGCTCCCTAGGCTATAAATAGCCGCCCCCTACAACCACTAGCTGGTTGGCTGCTCCGAGAGAAACTGACACTTGTCATTTGAGAGCAACCCATCCTCCGAGGACTTTGAGCGAAAATCATCAAGTGAGGAAAACCCAAACCCCAAACCTACAAACCCCAAAGTGATTGAGCATCACTAAAGAGATTGATCCTGCGTGGATCCGATGCTTGTTTCTGTTGGGGAACATAGTAATTTCAAAAAAATTCCTACGCACACGCAAGATCATGGTGATGTATAGCAACGATAGGGGAGAGTGATGTCCACGTACCCTCGTAGACCGTAAGCGCAAGCGTTAGAACAACGCGGTTGATGTAGTCGTACGTCTTCACGGCCCGACCGATCAAGCACCGAAACTACGGCACCTTCGAGTTCTAGCACACGTTCAGCTCGATGACGTCCCTCGGACTCCAATCCAGCCGAGTGTCGAGGGAGAGTTCCGTCAGCACGACGGCGTGGTGACGATCTTGATGTTCTACCGTCGCAGGGCTTCGCCTAAGCACCGCTACGATATTATCGAGGTGGATTATGATGGAGGGGGGCACCGCACACGGCTAAGAGATCCAAGGGATCAATTGTTGTTGTATCTATGGGGTGCCCCCCTGCCCCCATATATAAAGGAGCAAGGGGGGAGGCGGCCGGCCTAGGGAGGAGGCGCGCCAAGGGGGGAGTCCTACTCCCACCGGGAGTAGGACTCCTCCTTTCCTTGTTGGAGAAGGAAAGAGGAGGAGAGGGAGAAGGAAAAGGGGGCTGCCCCCATTGTCCAATTCGGACCAGAGGGGGGGGGGGGCGCAGGCCTCCTTCCTTTTGGCCTCTCTCCTCTATTCCCGTATGGCCCAATAAGGCCCATATACTCCCGGTGAATTCGCGTAACTCTTCGGTACTCCAAAAAATACCCGAATCACTCGGAACCTTTCCGAACTCCGAATATAGTCGTCCAATATATCGATCTTTACGTCTCGACCAATTTGAGACTCCTCGTCATGTCCCCGATCTCATCCGGGACTCCGAACTCCTTCGATACATCAAAACTCATAAACTCATAATATAACTGTCATCGAAACCTTAAGCGTGTGGACCCTACGGGTTCGAGAACTATGTAGACATGACCGAGACACATTTCCGGTCAATAACCAATAGTGGAACCTGGATGCTCATATTGGCTCCCACATATTCTACGAAGATCTTTATCGGTCCAACCGCATAACAACATACGTTGTTTCCTTTGTCATCGGTATGTTACTTGCCCGAGATTCGATCGTCGGTATCCAATACCTAGGTCAATCTCGTTACTGGCAAGTCTCTTTACTCGTTACGTAATGCATCATTCCGTAACTAACTCATTAGCTACATTGCTTGCAAGGCTTATAGTTATGTGCATTACCGAGAGGGCCCAAAGATACCTCTCCGACAATCGGAGTGACAAAACCTAATCTCGAAATACGCCAACCCAACATGTACCTTTGGAGACACCTGTAGTACTCCTTTATAATCACCCGGTTACGTTGTGACGTTTGGTAGCACCCAAAGTGTTCCTCCGATAAACGGGAGTTGCATAATCTCATAGTTATAGGAACATGTATAAGTCATGAAGAAAGCAATAACAATATACTAAACGATCAAGTGCTAGGCTAACGGAATGGGTCATGTCAATCACATCATTCTCCTAATGATGTGATCCCATTAATCAAATGACAACACATGTCTATGGTTAGGAAACATAACCATCTTTGATTAATGAGCTAGTCAAGTAGAGGCATACTAGTGACTATATGTTTGTCTATGTATTCACACATGTATCATGTTTCCGGTTAATACAATTCTAGCATGAATAATAAACATTTATCATGATATAAGGAAATAAATAATTACTTTATTATTGCCTCTAGGGCATATTTCCTTCAGTCTCCCACTTGCACTAGAGTCAATAATCTAGTTCACATCATCATGTGATTCAACACAATTATTCACATATGTATGTGATTAATACCCATAGTTCACATCATCATGTGATCAACACCCAAAGGGTTTACTAGAGTCAATAATCTAGTTCACATCGCTATGTGATTAACACCCAAAGAGTACTAAGGTATGATCATGTTTTGCTCGTGAGAGAAGTTTAGTCAACGGGTCTGTCACATTCAGAGCCATATGTATTTTGCAAATATTCTATGTCTACAATACTTTGCATGGAGCTACTCTAGCTAATTGCTCCCACTTTCAATATGTATCCAGATTGAGACTTAGAGTCATCTGGATCAGTGTAAAAGTTTGCACCGATGTAACTTTTATGAGGAACCCTTTTATCACCTCCATAATCGAGAAATATCTCCTTAGTCCTCACTAAGGATATTCTTGACCGATGTCCAATGATCTAGTATTAGATCAAAATTGTATTCCTTTGCCAAACTCAGAGCAAGGTATACAATAGGTCTGGTACACAGCATAGCATACTTTATAGAACCTATGACTGAGGCATAGGGAATGACTTTTCATTCTCTTTCTATTTTCTGTCGTGGTCGGGATTTGAGTCTTACTCAATTTCACACCTTGCAACACAGGCAAGAACTCCTTCTTTGACTGTTCCATTTTGAACTATTTCAAAAAATTTTATCAAGGTATGTACTCATTGAAAAATCTTATCAAGCGTCTTGATCTATCTATATAGATCTTGATGCTCAATGTGTAAGAAGCTTCATCGAGGTCTTTCTTTGAAAAACTTCTTTCAAACACTCCTTTATGCTTTCCAGAAAATTCTACATCATTTCTGATCAACAATATGTCATTCACATATACTTACCAGAAAGGCTGTAGTGCTCCCACTCATTTTCTTGTAAATACAGGTCTTTCCAAAAGTCTGTATAAAACCATATGCTTTGATCAACTCATCAAAGCGTATATTCCAACTCTGAGATGCTTGCACCAGTCCATTGATGGATTGCTGGAGCTTGCACACTTTGTTAGCATCTTTAGGATTGACAAAAAACTTTCTGGTTGCATCATATACAACTCTTCTTTAATAAATCCATTAAGGAATGCAGTATTGACATCCATTTGCCAGATTTAATAAAATGTGGCAATTGCTAACATGATTCAGACATACTTAAGCTTCGATACGAGTGAAAAAATCTCATCGTATTCAACACCTTGAACTTGTTGAAAACCTTTCACAACAAGTCAAGCTTAGTAGATAGTAACACTACTATCAGTGTCTATCTTCCTCTTGAAGATCCATTTATTTAACATGGCTTGCTGATCATCGAGCATGTCAATCAAAGTCCATACTTTGTTCTCATACATGGATCATATCTCACATTTTATGGCCTCAAGCCATTTCGTGGAATCTGGGCTCATCATCGCTTCCTCATAGTTCGTAAGTTCATCATGGTCTAATAACATGACTTCCAGAACATGATTACCGTACCACTCTGGTGCGGATCTTACTCTGGAAGACCTACGAGGTTTGGTAGCAACTTGATCTGAAGTTTCATGATCATCATCATTAACTTCCTCACTAATTGGTGTAGGAATCACTAGAACTGATTTCTGTGATGAACTACTTTCCAATAAGGGAGAAGGTACAATTACCTCATCAAGTTCTACTTTCCTCCCACTCACTTCTTTCGAGAGAAACTTCTTCTCTAGAAAGGATCCATCTTAGCAACGAATAACTTGCCTTCGGATCTGTGATAGAAGGTGTACCCAACAATTTCCTTTGGGTATTCTATGAAGATGCACTTCTCCGATTTAGGTTCGAGCTTATCAGGTTGAAACTTTTTCACATAAGCATCGCAGCCCCAAAATTTAAGAAATGACAACTTTGGTTTCTTGCCAAACCACAGTTCATAAGGCGTCGTCTCAACCGATTTTGATGGTGCCCTATTTAACGTGAATGCAGCTGTCTCTAATGCATAACCCCAAAACGATAGTGGTAAATCGGTAAGATACATCATAGATCGCACCATATCCAATAAAGTGCGGTTATGATGTTCGGACACACCATAACACTGTGGTGTTCCAGGTGGCGTCAGCTGTGAAACTATTCCACATTGTTTTATATGAAGGCCAAACTCGTAACTCAAATATTCTTCTCCATGATCAGATCGTAGAAACTTTATTTTCTTGTTACGATGATTCTCCACTTCACTCTGAAATTCTTTGAACTTTTCAAATGTTTCAGACTTGTGTTTCATTAAGTAGATATACTCATATATGCTCAAATCATCTGTGAAGGTTAGAAAATAACGATACTTGCCACGAGCCTTAACACTCATCGGATCGCATACATCGGTATGTATTATTTCCAATAAGTCAGTAGCTCGTTCCATTGTTCCGGAGAATGGAGTTTTAGCCATCTTGCCCAAAAGGCACGGTTCGCAAGCATCAAATGATTCATAACCAAGTGATTCCAAAAATCCATCTTTATGGAGTTTCTTCATGTGCTTTACACCGATATGACCCAAACGGCAGTGCCACAAATAAGTTGCACTATCATTATTAACTTTGCATCTTTTGGCATCAATATTGTTAATATGTGTAGCACTACGATCGAGATCCAACAAACTATTTTCATTGGGTGTATGACCATCGAAGGTTTTATTCATGTAAACAGAACAACAATTATTCTTTGACTTTAAATGAATAACCTTATCGCAATAAACATGATCAAATCATATTCATGTTCAACGCAAATGCCAAATAACATTTATTTAGGTTCAACACTAATCCCGAAAGTATAGGGAGTGTGCGATGATGATCATATCAATCTTGGAACAACTTCCAACACTCATCGTCACTTCCCCTTCAACTAGTCTCTGTTTATTCTGTAACTCTTGTTTCGAGTTACTAATCTTAGCAACCGAATAAGTATCAAATACTCAGGGGCTACTATAAACACTAGTAAGGTACACATCAATAATCTATATATCAAATATACCCTTGTTCACTCTGCCATCCTTCTTATCCACCAAATATCCAGGGTATTTCCGTTTCCAGTGACCATATCCTTTGCAGTGTAAGCACTCAGTTTCAGGCTTTGGTTCAACTTTGGGCTTCTTCGTGGGAGTGACAACTTGCTTGCCATTCTACTTGAAGTTCCCTTTTCTTTCCCTTTGCCCTTTTCTTGAAACTAGTGGTCTTGTCAATCATCAACACTTGATGCTCTTTCTTGATTTCTACCTTCGTTGATTTTACCATCACTAAGAGCTCGGGAATCGTTTTCATCATCCCTTGCATTATAGTTCATCACGAAGTTCTAGTAACTTGGTGATGGTGACTAGATAACTCTGCCAATCACTATCTTATCTGGAAGATTAACTCCCACTTGATTCAAGCGATTGTAGTAGCCAGACAATCTGAGCACAAGCTCACTAGTTGAGCGATTCTCCTCCATCTTTTAGCCATAGAACTTGTTGAAGACTTCATATCTCTCAACTCGGGTATTTGCTTGAAATATTAACTTCAACTCCTGGAACATCTCATATGGTCCATGACGTTCAAAACGTCTTTGAAGTCCCGATTCTAAGCCATAAAGCATGGTGCACAAAACTATCAAGTAGTCATCATATTGAGCTAGCCAAACGTTCATAACGTGTGCATCTGCTCCTGCAATAGGTCTGTCACCCAGCGGTGCATCAATGACATAATTCTTCTGTGCAGTAGTGAGGATAAACCTCAGATCACAGATCCAATCCGCATCATTGCTACCAACATCTCTCAACACAGTTTTCTCTAGGAACATATTAAAATAAACATATGAAAACAACAACGCGAGCTATTGATCTACAACATAATTTGCAAAATACTACCAGGACTAAGTTCATGATAAATTTAAGTTCAATTAATCATATTACTTAAGAACTCCCACTTAGAAAGACATCTCTCTAGTCATCTAAGTGATCACGTGATCCAAATCAACTAAACCATAACCGATCATCACGTGGGATGGAGTAGTTTTCAATGGTGAACATCACTATGTTGATCATATCTACTATATGATTCACGCTCGACCTTTCGGTCTCCGTGTTCCGAGGCCATATCTGCATATGCTAGGCTCGTCAAGTTTAACCTGAGTATTCCGCATGTGCAAAACTGGCTTGCACCCGTTGTAGATGGTCGTAGAGCTTATCACACCCGATCATCACGTGGTGTCTGGGCACGACGAACTTTGGCAACGGTGCATACTCAGGGAGAACACTTCTTGATAATTAGTGAGAGATCATCTTAAAATGCTACCGTCAATCAAAGCAGAATAAGATGTATAACAGATAAACATCATATGCAATCAAAATATGTGACATGATATTGCCATGATCATCTTGCGCCTTTGATCTCCATCTCCAAAGTACTGTCATGATCTCTATCGTTACCGGCACGACACCATGATCTTCATCATCTTGATTTATATCAATGTGTCGTCACATGGTCGTCTCGCCAACTATTGCTCTTGCAACTATTGCTATCGCATAGCAATAAAGTAAAGAAATTATTTGGCACTTGCATCTTTATGCAACAAAGAGACAACCATAGGGCTTCTGCCAGTTGCCGATAACTTCAACAAAACATGATCATCTCATACAACAACTTATATCTCATCACATCTTGACCATATCACATCACAAGATGCCCTGCAAAAACAAGTTAGACGTCCTCTACTTTGTTGTTTGCAAATTTTATGTGGCTGCTACGGGCTGAGCAAGAACCGTTCTTACCTACGCATCAAAACCACAACGATAGTTCGTCAAGTTAGTGCTGTTTTAACCTTCGCAAGGACCGGGCGTAGCCACACTCGGTTCAACTAAAGTTGGAGAAACTGACACCCGCCAGCCACCTGTGTGCAAAGCACGTCGGTAGAACCAGTCTCGCGTAAGCATACGCGTAATGTCGGTCCGGGCCGCTTCATCCAACAATACCGCCGAACCAAAGTATGACATGCTGGTAAGCAGTATGACTTGTGTCGCCCACAACTCACCTGTGTTCTACTCGTGCATATAACATCAACGCATAAAACCTGGGCTCGGATGCCACTGTTGGGGAACGTAGTAATTTCAAAAAAATTCCTACACACACGCAAGATCATGGTGATGTATAGCAACGAGAGGGGAGAGTGATGTCCACGTACCCTCGTAGACCGTAAGCGGAAGTGTTAGAACAATGCGGTTGATGTAGTCGTACGTCTTCACGGCCCGACCGATCAAGCACCGAAACTACGACACCTCCGAGTTCTAGCACATGTTCAGCTCGATGACATCCCTTGGACTCCGATCCAGCCGAGTGTCGAGGGAGAGTTCCGTCAGCACGACGGCGTGGTGACGATCTTGATGTTCTACCGTCGCAGGGCTTCGCCTAAGCACCGCTACGATATTATCGAGGTGGATTATCATGGAGGGGGGCACCGCAGACGGCTAAGAGATCCAAGGGATCAATTGTTGTTGTATCTATGGGGTGCCCCCCTGCCCCCGTATATAAAGGAGCAAGGGGGGAGGCGGCCGGCCTAGGGAGGAGGCGCGCCAAGGGGGGAGTCCTACTCCCACCGGGAGTAGGACTCCTCCTTTCCTTGTTGGAGAAGGAAAGAGGAGGAGAGGGAGAAGGAAAAGGGGGCTGCCCCCCTTGTCCAATTCGGACCAGAGGGGGTGCGCAGGCCTCCTTCCTTTTGGCCTCCCTCCTCTATTCCCGTATGGCCCAATAAGGCCCATATACTCTCGGCGAATTCCCGTAACTCTCCGGTACTCCAAAAAATACTCGAATCACTCGGAACCTTTCCGAACTCCGAATATAGTCGTCCAATATATCGATCTTTACGTCTCGACCATTTTGAGACACCTCGTCATGTCCCCGATGTCATCCGGGACTCCAAACTCCTTCGGTACATCAAAACTCATAAACTCATAATATAACTATCGTCGAAACCTTAAGCGCGCGGACCCTACGGGTTCGAGAACTATGTAGACATGACCGAGACACATTTCCGGTAAATAACCAATAGCGGAACCTGGATGCTCATATTGGCTCCCACATATTCTACGAAGATCTTTATCGGTCAAACCGCATAACAACATACGTTATTCCCTTTGTCATCGGTATGTTACTTGCCCGAGATTCGATCATCGGTATCCAATACCTAGTTCAATCTCGTTACTGGCAAGTCTCTTTACTCGTTACGTAATGCATCATTCCGTAACTAACTTATTAGCTACATTGCTTGCAAGGCTTATAGTGATGTGCATTACCGAGAGGGCCCAGAGATACCTCTCCGACAATCGGAGTGATAAAACCTAATCTCAAAATACGCCAACCCAACATGTACCTTTGGAGACACCTGTAGTACTCCTTTATAATCACCCAGTTACATTGTGACATTTGGTAGCACCCAAAGTGTTCCTCCGGTAAACGGGAGTTGCATAATCTCATAGTTACAGGAACATGTATAAGTCATGAAGAAAGCAATAGCAATATACTAAACGATCAAGTGCTAGGCTAACGGAATGGGTCATGTCAATCACATCATTCTCCTAATGATGTGATCCCATTAATCAAATGACAACACATGTCTATGGTTAGAAAACATAACCATCTTTGATTAATGAGCTAGTCAAGTAGAGGCATACTAGTGACTATATGTTTGTCTATGTATTCACACATGTATCATGTTTCCGGTTAATACAATTCTAGCATGAATAATAAACATTTATCATGATATAAGGAAATAAATAATAACTTTATTATTGCCTCTAGGGCATATTTCCTTTAGTTTCCTTTGAAGACTGTGCTTCTTCCAGACGGTTAGGCGTCAAGGTCTAGAGCATCCAAGAGGAATTGTGGATCGCCGAGTGACCGAGTTTGTGAAGGTTCGAAAGTCACCTGAAGACTTACCACGAGTGATTGGGCGAGTTCTGTGTGACCTTAGCTCAAGGAGAATACGGTGAGGACTGTGTGTCCGGGACTGGGTGTCCTCGAGTTTAAATACTCAGCCGCTCCAACCAGATGTACAACTGAGACAACAGTTGGAACTGGTCTACCAAATCATTGTCTTCACCGAGCTTACTCGTTCTATTTCCCCAACTCTTTCATTTCCTTATCTTTGTTGTTGTGTGCTTGTTCATATCTGTTTGAAGACTTTGACTGAAGACTTTCTCAATTTCCTCAGTTCAATTTCTTCAGTCTGTCCGTCTTCATCTTGTGTTATCCTGTGTTTACGCTTTCTGTACTCTGTGCTTGTCTTCATTTCATCATGATGACTATGCTTGTGTTCTACTATGTTTACTTTTGAGTACTTATTCCGCTGCAAGTAGTTCTTCATTTAGGAATTTCCTCACAAGCAAATTCCTCAGTGAAGAATTCATAAAAATCGCCTATTCACCCCCCTCTAGTCGATATAACGCACTTTCAGAGTGGACCCCAGAGGCCGAGGCAGCGCTACAAGACTTGAAGAAGTACCTCTCCTCTACCCCAGTACTGGTTGCGCCCAAACCATAAGAACCGTTGTTGCCGTATCTAGCGGCAACGAATCAGGTGGTCAGTGTCGCACTAGTGGCGCACAGAGAGGTCGACAAGGAGGCAGCGGCAGCGGCAGAGTCAACGGATGGCGAGCCAGAACCCCCCCCCCCCCGGCAGGGCTTGGTCCCGGCAAGCCGAGTCCCCAGCAAAGGTTGACGCCAGTATGACAGGGCCCGCGCGACCGGGAGAAGCGGCACAGAAGAAGAAAATGGTGCAGTACCCAGTTTACTTCGTCAGCTCCCTCTTGCAGGGGGCTAGGTCGAGGTACTCAGGTGTGCAAAAATTTCTCTTCAGCCTCCTTATGGCCTCGAGGAAGCTGCGTCATTACTTCCAAGCGCACGAAATCACCGTAGTCACCCGCCTCCCGTTGCAACGGATACTGCATAACCCAGATGCAACTGGGAGGATCGTGGAATGGGCCCTGGAGCTGTCGAGTTTTGATTTAATGTTCAAAAGTACCTCAACGATTCAGAGCAGAGTCTTGGCAGAGTTTGTTGCAGAATGGACCTCGACGCCCGACGAAAAGGTACAAGAGACCACTCTCCCCGGCGAGGAAATGAGCCGTGACTGGATCATGTACTTTGATGGGGCTTTTTCGTTGCAAGGCGCCGGTGCTGGTGTGTTGCTTGCCACACCCACCGGAGAGCACCTCAAGTATGTCATCCAAATGCACTTTCCCCGAGAGATGTCAACTAACAACACCGCCGAGCACGAGGATTTGCTTGCCGGTCTCAGGATCGTGGTGGACCTCGGAGTCAAAAATCTCATCGTCAGGGGCGACTCGCAACTCGCCGTCAGGCAGATAAACAAAGATTACCAAAGCCCGTTGATGGAAGCTTATGTGGATGAAGTGAGGAAACTGGAGGAGCGCTTTGACGGTATACAAGCCGAGCATGTCCCTCCGACGAAAAACGACATTGCCGACTACTTGTCAAAGCGTGCTGCCCTCAAGCTACCTATGGAACCAGGTACTTTTGTGCTTCAGTTAACTCAACCATCCGGCGAACCATCAGCTGGGCAGAACAAGCGGAGGAAGCTAGGCCCCGGCAAGTACTTCCCCACCGAGCCCCCCGGGGCCGCTGGCGAAGATGCTGTCGTGGATGCCAACCCTGCCGTGGGGCAGCCGACTCCCGCCGGGCCTCAGGCCATAGCCGTAGAGACGGCCGCTCCCGTGGTAGAAGAGATGCCTTTGGTCCTTGTCGTCGAGCCACAGGCTCTGGCATGGGCGCAGCACACTGTCCGATTCCACCAAAAAGGAGAGCTTCCTGAGGATCAGGAAGAGGAAGAAAGAGTAGCCCGCCGGTCTGCTCTGTATCAATTCGTTGACAACATATTGTATAGAAAATGACCGAATGGGGTGAAATTGAAGTGCATCTCCCGGGAGGAAGGACTAGAGCAGTTGGCAGAGCTACATGGAGGCATATGTGGCTCCCACATAGGGTCGAGGGCCTTGCCGGCAAGGCTTTCCGGCAAGGTTTCTTCTGCCCCACCGCCCTCCAAGATGCAATGGCACTAGTAACCAAGTGTGAAGCGTGCCAGTTCCATTCAAAGAAGCTTCATCAACCAGCTCAAGCCCTTCAAACCATCCCTCTCTCCTGGCCCTTCTCGGTCTGGGGGCTCGACATATTGGGCCCTTTCCCTCGTGCCGTCGGGGGCTTTGAGTACTTGTATGTTGCGATCGACAAGTTCAAAAAGTGGCCAGAGGTGGAAGCAGTGAGGAAGATGACAGCGTAGTCAGCCATCAAGTTCTTCAAGGGACTAGTTTGCCGTTTTGGGGTACCCAACAGGATTATCACCGACAACGACACACAGTTCACAAGCCATGCCTTCATGCAATACATTGAGGATCTCGGCAGCAAAGTCTGTTTTGCTTCCGTGGCACACCCACGGAGGAACGACCAAGAGGATAGAGCAAATGCTGAAGTTCTGCGAGGCTTCAGAACGAAGACTTTTGACATGTTGCGCAAGAGTGGAAGGCGCTGGATTGACGAGTTGCCAGCGGTTCTTTGGTCGATCAGAACGACGCCAAATTGAGCCACCGACCAGACACCCTTTTCCCTGGTCTATGGGGAAGAAGCAGTTCTCCCTACCGAACTCATATACGGGTCACCTCGAGTGCTCGCTTACGATGAGCTTGAGCAAGAGCGATTGCGGCAAGATGACGCAACACTCCTTGAGGAAGATCGTCTCCGGGCGGCTGTGAGAGCACCACGCTACCAGCAAGCCTTGCGCCGCTACCATAGCCGCAAGGTCAATGCCCGGAGCTTTGAGGAAGGCAACCTTGTTCTTCGGCACGTTTAGTCGGCCAAGAATTCCAACAAGTTGACGCCAAAGTGGGAAGGCCCTTATCGGGTAACAGAGTCACCAGGCCGGGCGCAGTCCGCCTGGAGACCGAAGACGCCATTCCAGTGAGCAACCCTAGAACATCGAGCATCTTCGCAAGTTTTACCCACAAGGTGCGGCTGCCGGGCCCCCCGGCAGGCGACCTTTTGTACAAGCCTTGCCGGCTAGGCATGTAACTCTTTGTACAAAGCCAGGCGCAGACGCTGAGCATAAATAAACGAAGCGCTGGCGCCCTAAGTTATAGCATGCATGCTATGTCGAGTCTCTTCCTCGGTTAGGGTTGATAGTGCTTAGCGGCGGCTAACCCCTAGCTTAGAGGTCGAGTGCGTGTCTCTCTGTTCTTTTCTGTCCTCTTTGGTTCGCAGGGCACATAAGCACATCTGTTGAGCTGTTCGGAAGAAAGGAACGGGCCGGCATCCCGACCCCGACAAGGCAAAGTTGCCGGGGGCTGCAAGTACAAGGGTCCATCCATGGCAAGCCAAGGTTGCCAGGGGCTGCAGATCCAGATAAGTCTTTTATCCTCTATCATGCATTTCATTATGGACTAGGATATGTGAAACCTCATTTTATTTCTAGGCTACCGTGCTCCCCTTTTTCTGTACCCAAGGATTATCTCCTGGGTCCGAATTTGGTCGTAGTCGCGGCAGCAAGGAAATGGAACGAGGATCCTGAGCCCACCTCATCCTTGCCTCCGCCAAGAGCGTGAGAAAGGTCGAGCAAAGTGAGGGGACGGCAAGGCCTGTTGCCGGGCAAAAAACTTTTATCTTAAATAGTAACGAGGATTCGTTCCTTGTCGCGGGTTTCACCCACGAACGAAAACCCCGGCAAGCATCCCTTTTCCATTAAAAACATCCTGTACAGGTATAGTTCATACGGAATGAAAAACATGAGCAAGGGGATTACAAGTTCTAAATTTAACAAAAGCCCGAAGCCTTACAAGACTAAAAGAGATAAGATGCCCGTAATCCCTTTCTTGTCCCTCTCCTTAGAAGGCAGGCCAAGGAAGCGAAAAGGGGCAAAAGAGGCGCCTAGGCAAGCTACGAGCGGCAGAAAGCACCAAGAGAACATCTCGGTGGCCGTCCAAGGGTTGGCTGGTAATGACGGCGCCGAGGGAAGAACTCGAAGACGAGGCGGCAGGACGTCAATACGCGATGAAGGCGTCGGGGCACGCGTACTCCGACTTGACGGCCTTGCCACCCGCCCTCTTCCTCTTCCGCAACCTCCCAACACCCTCCACCCAAGGAGACGACACCAAGAAGTTCAAGGAGTCGGCAACACAGATGATGGGGTTACTGGTGCCGCCCGGAGCAGCGCCCGACGCTTAGTCGGACCCGTCATCCTGCCGCCCGCTACCCTCGTCGTCGCTGCCACTGTCTTCCTTCTTACTCTCACTCAAGGAGGAATCTTCATCGTCAGAGGAGCTCTCCATGCAGCACCTTATGCGAGTCCCGAAGTGCCCGATGATCTTGACGGAGAGGAGGCCACTCTCCATTAATTTGAAATGGAGCGTGAGCCCCTCTGTGAGGCTGTGGATGCGGGCAAAAGTCTTCCACCCTCGGCGAAGATACATGACGTGAGGGGCGGGGAACTCGACATCGGCCCATGTGCTGCTGTTCCCACAACCCCTCATATGCAGCCGCAACGCCTGCGGTTGGTCCAGCTCCATCGCCCACGCAAATGGAGTCGGAAGGCGAAGACGACAGTGCGGTGGCTGGCGCAGCCTGATGAAGAACTCGTAAGGGTTATCCCCGACGTGGCCCTCCACCGGGGGAGGGGCCGCCGGCGAAGGCGAGGCCGATCTGCCGCCCCGTCCTCCTCTCCCTCGAGCACCGCAACGGCCTCGACCTCGCCCCCTCCCCCTCCCTCTAACGGCCAGCTCCGCTGCTACGAGCTCTCGGGGAGGAGCGATGCGTTGCCTAGCCGAGACCCTCGCCGCCACCGATGAGGCGTCTCCACACCCCCTCGCCATGACAAAAGGAAGGAAGAAGCCGGAATGAGAGGAAGCAGATGACGAAGGATTGAGAGGCGTTGTTCCTCCCGCTCCCCTCTTTATAAAGGGGTCGAGGGCGAGGCTCGGCCGCCCCTCTCGGCCAATCCGGCCCATTGAGGTGACAATAGGCGGGGCCGTCGACCGCCCGCCCCACTCAATTGAAGGCATGTGGGAATCGACCCACGCACGCGCACAAGACTTCCTGTATCCCGCGCGACTGTCATTCGCTCTGCATCATGCATGCAGCGAACATGGCGCAAGACATGAGCATAGTGGGGCGCGTGGAGCGACGATTACAAAGTAAGGGCAGTAAATGAGCAGCGGCCCTGCGGTCTCGAAAGAGACACGCAAGCCACCTCTTTACTGTCCACCGCAAGATGACGCCAGCATGATTCGGTCACGCACGCGCGCGCAACCCCCACGTCGCGCATTCAGCACGGGTCGTAGGGAAACGCAGCGGACGGAACAGTTACCGCGGTGAAATCTGCCCCGCCTGCCCGCGCACCATTTTGGGCCTGGCCCAACAACGTGTCGCGCTTATGTGTGGCCCAGGCCCGGGGGCTCGTGTCGGTGTACAAAAAGTAGGGGCTCTCCTTTTGACCCCTTTACTTGTGCACGGGCAGTCAGAGCCACACGCCATGGCAGCACACAGTAGGGCAAAGGAGGGAAGCCAGAAAGAAGACGAAGGCACGAGACAAACGAGGCGACATCAAGGACCAAGGCCACAAAGTGCAGATGGGCGAAGCAGGTTTCCCCGGCAAGACCCTTGTCGGGGCAGGCTCAGCAGCCCTGGCAAGGCCCTTGCCGGGGCGGCTCACCCACACCAGCGGAGTGAGCCACCCTCGAACCCACAGTATCCAACACCATCGACTACATTGGGCCAAGGCTCGGGAGGCACCTTCGTGGTGGCATGCAGATCTTTGTGAAGACAAAGGATATACAAGATCAGATGAGGATTGGAAGGCAACGACCCTCGATGAGATCCTTGCTGAGAAACCCACAAGGCCCCCGGCAAGATCCTTGCTGGGGACAACAGCGCGCCACGGCAAGACCCTTGCCGGGCCATCCGGCATGTCCCTTGCCGAGCCACCCGGCAACACCGTTGCCGAAGGCGCAGCGGGGCCACTGCCCAACCCACACCAACCAAGTTCCCACCATCGTTCACATGCAGCTGCCAGCCCAACCAGCTAGGCAGGCACCTGCGTGGCAACATGCAGCTGCCAGCCTAACCAGCTGGGCAGACACCTGCGTGGCGGCATGCAGATCTTCATGGAGGCTCCACCACCATGCCACCTCAGCTGCCTGCCTGCCTACATGGCACCGCATGCATCGCTGGCTAGGGCGCGTGTCGAAGCAAAGAGGAGCGGCGACGGATGGGACGGGCCTCGCCCCCGTCCCCGATAAAGTGAGAGGACACCTAAGGTACTCATTAAATGCGTCTTGTCCTGTAATACGAGCGATAAGCTCACAGCACTGTAGGCCTTTCCACCTCTTGTGTGCCACTGTGGCAGCCCCTTTCGCCTATAAAAGGAGGCCCATGGCGTACTGGAAAAGGATTTGACTCTTTCGAACCACATAGCACCCGTAGCTAGTTCGAGGGCTCAAGAACACTTAATACATCCACCAAGCTAGACTAGGGTTTTATGCATCCTCGCGGCCAGAACCTGGGTAAACGATCCTTGTGCTGATTACTAATCCTGCTCTTCTCACAACCCCGCGCTCGCAACCGTAGTAGGGATTCTTGTGATCCCATAGGTGTCGTTTCCCACCGACTGTTGGTGGTTCAAGAATAATACCATGAGGATGATGATGATGAAGATAGTGAAGCCGTGGCCATGGCCTCAGTTGCCATTGCCACAACTCCACGGAGATACCTCTTCGACTCACCCAACGAGAACATCACCGCCAAGTGCCTCATCGCTAAAGCCACCAACAAGGTAACCCCCAACATCAAAACCACCATCATTAATACTCCCTCCTTGACAGATTGCATTGATGAAAGTGAGGGGTCTAATGAGGAGGTAAATGAATTTGAGTCTTTTATGAGTAAGCTCAAGGGCAAATCCAAGAAGCACTTCGTTGCTCTCTTGGAAAAACTTGGTGAAGCCAATGACATGATCGAGGCTCATGAGGAAACCATCTCTAAGATGGAAGGTCATAGTCGTGAGTATGCCGATGAGATATCAGATCTTTCTCATGCTCTTGAGGAAGAGCGTGTGCACCATTTGGCTCTTAAGGAGTCACACAACGATGACCATGCTAAATTAAAGAAAGATCTTGATCATGCTCTTGTTGTATCTCATGTGCTAAGCTCCGAGAAGGCTAAACTTGTTGTTGACCATGCTAGACTCAAGGAGGAGTTTGATTTACTCGACAAGGCCCACGAGGTCTTGAAGGGTGCTCATGCAAGCCTCAAGGAGTCTCATGATCAAATCCAAGTGAAGCTAACCAAGGAGAAAGCCACTTTTCCTCATATGGTATTAATTGATAATGCAAATGCTACTAACCCGTGCTGTGAGCATGTGCATCTTGTGGAGGAGAATGCCAAGTTGAAGGAGCAACTTGAGAAAGGCCTTGTGATGTGCATACAAGGTGAGAAGAACCTCAATGACCTTTTGAGCAATCAAAAGGAAGTTGTGTCCAAAGAGGGAGTTGGGTTCGCACCCAATTCCAAGAACAAGAAGAAGAACGACAAGACCAAATGACCTCCCCCTCTCAAGCACACTTTTGTGAAGGAGGGAGAGGGTGCTTGTCGGTGTCAAAACCGGCGGATCTTGGGTAGGGGGTCCCGAACTGTGCGTCTAAGGCTAATGGTAATAGGAGGCGGGGGACACGATGTTTACCCAGGTTCGGGCCCTCTCGATGGAGGTAATACTGTCACGACCGGGTTTTCCGAGTAATAAATTTCCAGAAAAGACCGTCGTGCTCATCAGCCCCAGGATTACTGTTAGCTGATGAGGCTCCAACTTGATACAGAAATTCCAAGCAGAAAACAAAATATGTAGCACAAGGCCATTCTGGCCTGTGAGTACAACAAATGGTTTCTAGTGGTTGATGGCGGAAGCGGGTTGTGAAACATCAGTGTCTATGGGACTCCATTTCCCACGGGAACAGCTGACCAGGTTAACTCCTATCTTCGTGAGGCTGCTATCTCCATTACTTAGGTGTCGGGGCTGTCATCGCGTCGCTCCTCTTCGTGCAAGAAAATCTGGCCAAGACAATAGCCAGGGACAAGCCAGTGAGTACTTTGAATGTACTCGCAAACATTATGAACACAGGTATAATATAAAAATGATGTGCTGAAAATATTTTATGCTCATGACGTCAGTCACAAAAGATAAATAAATCTCTGATGCGTGCAAGCAAGTTATTTATAAAATTGCAATAACATAGTAGTATTAAAATTTATGAAACAAATAACAAGCAATGCCACAGTCGGGCGTCTTAGTGACACCACATAAAGGGCTTTAAAAGAAATGCCACAGTCGAGCGTCTGAGCGACACCACATAAAGGGCTTTAAAAGAAATGCCACAGTCGGGCGTCTGAGCGACACCACATAAAGGGCTTTAGAAGAAATGCCACAGTCGGGCATCTGAGCGACACCACATAAAGGGCTTTAAAAGAAATGCCACAGTCGAGCGTCTGAGCGACACCACATAAAGGGCTTTAAAAGAAATGCCACAGTCGGGCGTCTGAGCGACACCACATAAAGGGCTTTAAAAGAAATGCCACAGTCGGGCGTCTGAGCGACACCACATAAAGGGCCTTAAAATAAATGCCACAGTCGGGCGTCTGAGCGACACCACATAAAGGGCTTTAAAATAAACAATCATAGTGAATATCCCGGAGGTAGAACCATCCCAGAGATACTCGATAATAACAATAATATCACGGGTTAGTCAACAATAATAATAATCATAATTATCACAAGTCACAGGTAGTAGTTCCAGTTCTGGTTAACAGTTTCACCTCCGAAGACCGACACTAAGACCGACACCTGACCCATCCCAGACTGTAATCCTTAACCATGGACACGGCTATTCGAATAGGCTTATTCTCTGCAGAGGGTGTACTCTTTACCCACGAGTAACAGATTTCTTTAGTCCATCGGGACTAATTCCGTCTACGGTCTTTTTGTTGAAAACACACCTAACTTGCACACACCAGCTTATCTCACCCGTGTCTGGAATCACCCACGACACCTGTTAAGCAAACTCTAAGTGGGGAGGCTACAACCTCGCGTAGCATGGGATCAAATTTATATCGCGCGCTCTAAGGGGTGGCCTCCCCTCTCGGTCCCAACCGGAAACACCCATGCCCCCGGACCAGGTGGCCTGCCTACCAGCTACAACCGGTATCTTCCACCATGGCCTCTCTGTACGGTGTGTGCTAGAAAGAGGTTGACAACTTACTGAACCGTACTCTACTTGCTGTAGAGACGAGTGGTAGTACGAAACAAGTATGGGGGTTACTGGCACAAGACTCGATCTACGGTCGACTCAGGAGGTTTAAGTATTCCCTGCATGATTAGCATGATGAATATATTTCAACCAACAGAGTCACCGCTCATATCACCTTGCCATGCCATACCAGACATAACCGTCCCGACGGAGACCGGCGACAAACTCATGCCTACCCAAGGCAGAGGTTTTCCCGGGTTCCTGCCGGTATGCATGCAAGGCACATGAGGGTGATTATCATCACAAGTGTGTCCATTTCCAACAACATGGAAATCAATAACATGCACCCATGCATATGATCATATCACTTGAAATAACAAGTTTCTCCAAAGTGAGGTGATGTTATGAACGTGTCATCGAACACACAAAAATATTATGCCGGGGTTCAGAATGCTTGCCTTCAATGTGTGGAAAGGCAGGGTGCACTCCAAAACTTGAAACTTTTCTCCTCTCTTCAAAAATCCTATTTTAGAAATATATAAGAATTAACACACAAAATAAAAACAGCACCAAAAGTTGTTCTGAATTTTTTTCAAATAAATCTTAAAATAAACTAGGTGAAATTTGAGAGAGGTAAGAAAAAGAATCATTTCATTTGGAGTTGTATTTAAAAAGTTATAACCAGTCAAAGTTTTGGTCAAATCTGTTATTTAAATAAAACAGAAAAGAAAACGTTTCGGACGGGAATATGCTTTCGGAGCGGGGGAAACGTACTGGGGGGATTACGCCTTCACTTAATCCCACGTGGACAGGCACGGGGTCGCTGACAGTGGGTCCAGAGAGTCCCACTAGTCAGGTTTGACTAGTCTCTCTTTCCCCCTCCTTCCCCTGTCCCGAGCGGAGGCGGAGCTCAGGCAATCGTTGCCGGCGACTGGCAGCTCTTCGCGGGGCCCCGAGGGTGGGGATGGATGCGCCACTCCAGTGCGGTCCTCCCGGTGGTTGCCAGGCCGGTGGGGACGGAGGGAGCTCTTCACGGCGGAGGAGGCTTCGGGGGTGGAGTGAAAATTCTCCCGCAGTGAGCCCCGATCGAAATCGAGTAGAGGGAAAGGTTCACGGGAGGATGAGGAAGCTCTTGGTGGAGAGAACGGAGAGGGCGAGGCCCTGGTGGTGCCGAATTGGCCAGGGCAATGGTGGCGGCCGCAGTTGCCGGAGGTGGGGAAGAAGACCTCCCCGGGTCGATTGGCTGCCATAGGAGAACTAGGGGAGCATTCTAAGGTTGCCTGTGTGCTCGGGGAAGCACGGGGGCCTCCTTTTATAGCTCGTCGAGGTCGGTTCCGCGGCGGCCGGATAAGCTCTCCGACGAACCGCCTCTCTGTAGCTTGCAGGGCAACGTGGCGTGGCTGGGGATGACGGCAGGAGCTAGCGGACGAGTGGGCACTGCTCCAAGGGAGAGCTGGCGAGCGGAGGTGGCTTTGGCGGCGCCGACCGTGGCAGAGGCGCGTTGCGGACGCCGGTGTGCCGCCAAAAATGCCCTGGCGGCGGCGCTGTAGCGTGCCAGGGTGGTTTGGCGCGATGCTGCGAGGTGGGGAGAGCGTGGCGAGGTGCTGCCGTGTGGGCCAAAGCCAGGGGCCAGCGTGTCGGCTCGGGCGCGGCATCGTGCAATACGCGCGCTCTGGGCGCGTCCAGTGCACGCACGGGAGATGCTCGACACAATGCCGCGGCATGCTACAGGTCGCTGGTGAGGTTGGGGTTTACCAGATCGAGGTTAGGAGCAACTGGGAGTCTAGTGGACATGCTAGTTTGATCAGAGGTGCAAGCTCACAGTGCAATGCCAAAACTCATGTCAAAATTGGTCATCCCTACAGGGTGCTCGATAGAATGCCACATGCACCTAGGCATCTCTTGGGGTAGCCAAAACTTCCAGGTTGGGGTCTCTTTAGATGTACAAGAGGGTGGTGAGGTTAGTTTGCCAAAAGCAGAAACTTGTTAGTGTAAGTTTTGCAAAACTACAATTCTGGATAGGAAATAAATGACATTATTTTATGAACCAAAATGATCCAAAGGGTACATGCTCCTGGATTTAGGGGTTTTGTAGGGCTATCTACAAGTAGGAGAAAGCACAAGATCATTGGAGCAAAAATAAAAGGGTTGTAGTGCAAAATGCACTCTGGACCAGAGAAGGAAAAATTGATGCAGAGCTCAAATTTATTACATAAATAAAAGATATTTTTGTATAAAAGTGATTTAAAAACATCACATGACATGTCCAAATTTTGGTTGGATTTTTAGAATAATATATCAAATGGTTGCAGTTCGAAAAGAGCTCCAAAACTTAAAGAAAGTCATTTTTAAGGAATAAAGCTCAGAGTGAAATAATTTAATAAATAAATCTCCTGATTGAAAGATGTTTTTAAATGAGAGGGAAAATAATTCCAATATATTTTGGAAGGATCCACTTGGGAAAAACTCCTTAATATTAAAATAAAAGTTTTGAAATCAACAAAGATATACTTGCATGCAAAATTTTTAAACTCTTGGCAAAATTTTAATAACTAAAACCTGGTTAAATTTTTGGGGTGTTACAATACTACCCCCTTAATAAAAATCTCGTCCTCGAGATTTGCTAAGAGCCGTGTTAAGAAAAAAAATTACGCAATAAAGATGTGGCTTTAGTGAGAGGGCAATAAGTGGTGAAAAACCACAGTGTGAAAACTAGTGCTGCGTGGAAAAGTCTACGGTTCGGGACAAAAACGTGAGATTTCTATGCTGGATAAAAATTTAGAATAACTTCTAAATTTAAATATACGCTGGTCGTACCCGAGAGCACAGTGCTCTCTCTGGCCGACAGGTGGACCCGGGGTCCACTGTCAGTCTCTTCTTCTCCCTCTGGTTCTCTCTTCTTCCTCTCTCCCGCGCGCTTTCTCCACCGGCGACGCCTAGCGCGTAGGGCATCTAGGCCGTACCGTGGTAGTGCGCGGCGTGCTAGCTGTCGGTGCAGCGTGCACTCACCTCGCGGGCCAGCGCGCTGTCGGCACTGCTCGCGGATTAGACTCCGAACACCGGCGATCCGCGACGAGCGGTGTTGGTGGACTTCGCCCACTGTACACCGAGCTCGAGCTATAAAACGGCCGGGGTGTCCCTCTCTTCTTCCTCACACCTGGCCACACTTCTCCTCCTCCTTCTTCCTCCATTCCTGCTTACAAAAGCTCGGGTGAGGCTCTAATGGCGGAGGCGATGCCGGACTGGTTTGCGATCCTGATATGCGGAGGGTTGGCGACACTGCTGGGGCTCTCTGTGCTCCTATGTGCGATGATCCTCGACGATCGTCACGACGCTGCTGCTCGTGTGTTGGCTCTCCGCGGTGGTGGTGATCATGAGGAGTAGATGGGGCGTGCCGGGTGCTAACTGTTGTTAGGAGGGTGATTAGCTGGATGCAACACCGTTGCAAAGTTTTGCAAACAGTGTATGTGTTCGAATGGTAATGGTTGTGAGTCTGCTGCCTGGTGCTGTGTGAAGTTAATAAATCCACGCCGAGAGAAAGTGTAGATGTAGCAACTCAGGGAAAAGAAATCTCACTCCAGAATTTTTGCGAGGAAAAGTAGTTAATTTAAAGGAGTATAAACCACAACAAAAACTACATACATTAGTAGAAGCCAAATATTTGACTCGTCGTACAAACTCAGGATATCACGCATAGGTCACACACATAAATAAACGTTGCAAATAATGAACACTGCAGCGACGTCTAAAATGGAAACGGTAACTGGACGGGGTCCTGATAAAATGTCTCTGGTAAAGGGATACACTCCTCTTCTATCGTAGGAAGTGGATTGACCAGTCGATGCACGTGTCTCTCCTGGTCGGGCCTTAGTGCTCTGCCGATGGCGATCTGAGGATTTAAATCTGCGAGGCTCTGAAGATAATCCATCACTCGCTGGTTCAAATGCTCTTGAGCAATGATGTACTGGATAAGGTTGGCCAGAACTGGGTCTCTCTCAATACGCCCACCGGGAAAAGACGTTACTTCTCCGGGTGCTGCACGGCTCGGAAAATAATAATATCCTCGTTCGCGGGCATAGGGTACTGCGGATTGAAGGCGAGCAATCGCTTCTTTCGCAGCAGCTTCTATGGCCAAGTGTGGGGTTGGCATAGATTTCCCCATGAAGGAAACTTCTGTTGGATCTTGGTTGGGGTCTACAGGAGGAATGTGTACTGCTGCCCAATATTCCGAGGTGGATGGGGTGATTCTAGATTTGAACAGCTCGTACTGGGGTGGCTGGGTAGAACCCATGGTACTGCGGGTAAAGTCCCACAATATTTTGACAAAGCTACCTGGGGTTGCATCTGGGGTTCTCAGATGAATGCTGGGGCTCGGCATGACAGGAAAAAGTTGTGAGTGTGGTGCACAAAGTGAGGGTTGCTGGGTAAGGTCACAAGGTGGCCTTTATATAGCAATGGAGCCGGATTCGTTTTACCATGGTGAAAGGTAATAAATTTGCCAGCTTAGCTCCAAAGGTCAGGTCAGTGTCAGAGATACACATATCTCATAAAGAGACGTGTCACTGTGGTTGTCGTCGGGTTGGTTTTGGTAGTTGTGCCCGGAAAAATATGCAACTATGAGCTGACCAAATATGCAAGGCTACTATAACGACAGGCTGCGTTAATATACACGGTCGCATGATTACAACGCGAGGATACACTGAAACTCGGTGCTACTCATACGGCTTAGTCTACCTCGTTTATGTCTAAACGGGCGTGCCTAGTGGATGTCGAGGCTTCTCCACGTGTCTCACTGCCGGGATTAGTCGGAGATGGCGGAGGAACTGCAGGGTCGGGGTAGTGATGATGACCATCGCGGGGATTGTTTGCCACAACCCCATTAGAGTGTGCTCCCAAAAGGCGACGGAGCACTTCTGGGGTCATCAAAGCATCTCGGCTGATGGCTGGAGCTGATCTCGGAGTCTCGATCAGTTGTCCAAATAGCACGACTGGGTTGTCGGCGTTGGGCTCATTTTCTTCTCTCGCCGGGGCTCGACGAACCAGCTCTCCACGAGCTGCAATTAAATCAATAGTGATTTGGTCGAACAGTGCCTCTAGTGCACTTACATAGCGCACTAGGTGCAACAATGCGGGGTCCGTCTCGTGATCTCCGTTGGCAACTTGGGGTGGTCTACCATACCCTTCACGTCTGGGGTAGTAGTGGAACGAGCGACAGTTTACTCTGGGCGACAAGTGCCTGAGATGAACTATAGCCTCTCGAGCAGCTAGTTGTATGGCTTGTGGCTCAAAGGAAGTTGTTCTTCCGGTGAACCTGTAGGGGCGCTCGGGTGACAGTCCCCTACCGTAGATGTGCACAGTGGCCCAAAATTGACGGTATTCACCGCTCATGGGTCCTTGGTACACAACAAATTCTGGTGGCTCTTCTAACGCATAGGCACGACGGGTGAGGTTTGCGAGTATGGTCAAAAAACCTCCAAGGTTGGTTGCTGTGGTTTCATTGTGCACGACAGGGCCAGGCATTGTGGCTCGGTTTGGGGTAGAGGCTGTGATGTGCTGTGTTGGGACTAGTGTGCCCCTTTTTATATGAAAAAGGGGACGGAGTCTTCCTTCGCACGCTTGCGAGAAAGGACTATTTAGGGGCCGGTCACTGGCGCATGAGTGACAGGTTAGGTTGATAGGTTGGGCACCGACTGCCAAAAAGGTGTTGGGTCACTGTGTGGCTATCTTGCACGAGAAGCTTGGCTGGAGTTTGGCTAAGGCCTAGTGGGTTGGTTTGCCTAAGTTTTTCGACCTGGCTAAGATAGGATTAGCCAATGGTCAGCCTGGCTCTGATACCAAGTCTGTCACGACCGGGTTTTTCGGGTAATAAATTTTCAGAAAAGACCGTCGTGCTCATCAGCCCCAGGATTACTGTTAGCTGATGAGGCTCCAACTTGATACAGAAATTCCAAGCAGAAAACAAAATATGTAGCACAAGGCCATTCTGGCCTGTGAGTACAACAAATGGTTTCTAGTGGTTGATGGCGGAAGCTGGTTGTGAAACATCAGTGTCTATGGGACTCCATTTCCCACGAGAACAGCTGACCAGGTTAACTCCTATCTTCGCGAGGCTGCTATCTCCATTACTTAGGTGCCGGGGCTGTCATCGCGTCGCTCCTCTTCGTGCAAGAAAATCTGGCCAAGACAATAGCCAGGGACAAGCCAGTGAGTACTTTGAATGTACTCGCAAACATTATGAACACAGGTATAATATAAAAATGATGTGCTGAAAATATTTTATGCTCATGACGTCAGTCACAAAAGATAAATAAATGTCTGATGCGTGCAAGCAAGTTATTTATAAAATTGCAATAACATAGTAGTATTAAAATTTATGAAACAAATAACAAGCAATGCCACAGTCGGGCGTCTTAGTGACACCACATAAAGGGCTTTAAAAGAAATGCCACAGTCGAGCGTCTGAGCGACACCACATAAAGGGCTTTAAAAGAAATGCCACAGTCGGGCGTCTGAGCGACACCACATAAAGGGCTTTAGAAGAAATGCCACAGTCGGGCATCTGAGCGACACCACATAAAGGGCTT
>NC_041385.1:607573150-607580649 GCF_002162155.2 Triticum dicoccoides
CTTTAAAAGAAATGCCACAGTCGAGCGTCTGAGCGACACCACATAAAGGGCTTTAAAAGAAATGCCACAGTCGGGCGTCTGAGCGACACCACATAAAGGGCTTTAAAAGAAATGCCACAGTCGGGCGTCTGAGCGACACCACATAAAGGGCCTTAAAAGAAATGCCACAGTCGGGCGTCTGAGCGACACCACATAAAGGGCTTTAAAATAAACAATCATAGTGAATATCCCGGAGGTAGAACCATCCCAGAGATACTCGATAATAACAATAATATCACGGGTTAGTCAACAATAATAATAATCATAATTATCACAAGTCACAGGTAGTAGTTCCAGTTCTGGTTAACAGTTTCACCTCCGAAGACTGACACTAAGACCGACACCTGACCCATCCCAGACTGTAATCCTTAACCATGGACACGGCTATTCGAATAGGTTTATTCTCTACAGAGGGTGTACTCTTTACCCATGAGTAACGGATTTCTTTAGTCCATCGGGACTAATTCCGTCTACGGTCTTTTTGTTGAAAACACATCTAACTTGCACACACCAGCTTATCTCACCCGTGTCTGGAATCACCCACGACACCTGTTAAGCAAACTCTAAGTGGGGAGGCTACAACCTCGCGTAGCATGGGATCAAATTTATATCGCACGCTCTAAGGGGTGGCCTCCCCTCTCGGTCCCAACCGGAAACACCCATGCCCCCGGACCAGGTGGCCTGCCTACCAGCTACAACCGGTATCTTCGTCCATGGCCTCTCTGTATGGTGTGTGCTAGAAAGAGGTTGACAACTTACTGAACCGTACTCTACTTGCTGTAGAGACGAGTGGTAGTATGAAACAAGTATGGGGGTTACTGGCACAAGACTCGATCTACGGTCGACTCAGGAGGTTTAAGTATTCCCTGCATGATTAGCATGACGAATATATTTCAACCAACAGAGTCACCGCTCATATCACCTTGCCATGCCATACCAGACATAACCGTCCCGACGGAGACCGGCGACAAACTCATGCCTACCCAAGGCAGAGGTTTTCCCGGGTTCCTGCCGGTATGCATGCAAGGCACATGAGGGTGATTATCATCACAAGTGTGTCCATTTCCAACAGCATGGAAATCAATAACATGCACCCATGCATATGATCATATCACATGAAATAACAAGTTTCTCCAAAGTGAGGTGATGTTATGAACGTGTCATCGAACACACAAAAATATTAGGCCGGGGTTCAGAATGCTTGCCTTCAATGTGTGGAAAGGCAGGGTGCACTCCAAAACTTGAAACTTTTCTCCTCTCTTCAAAAATCCTATTTTAGCAATATAAAAGAATTAACACACAAAATAAAAACAGCACCAAAAGTTGTTCTGAAATTTTTTCAAATAAATCTTAAAATAAACTAGGTGAAATTTGAGAGAGGTAGGAAAAAGAATCATTTCATTTGGAGTTGTATTTAAAAAGTTATAACCAGTCAAAGTTTTGGTCAAATCTGTTATTTAAATAAAACAGAAAAGAAAACGTTTCGGAGGGGAATACGCTTTCGGAGCGGGGGAAACGTACTGGGGGGATTACGCCTTCACTTAATCCCACGTGGACAGGCACGGGGTCGCTGACAGTGGGTCCAGAGAGTCCCACTAGTCAGGTTTGACTAGTCTCTCTTTCCCCCTCCTTCCCCTGTCCCGAGCGGAGGCGGAGCTCAGGCGATCGTCGCCGGCGACTGGCAGCTCTTCGCGGGGCCCCGAGGGCAGGGATGGATGCGCCACTCCAGTGCGGTCCTCCCGGTGGTTTCCAGGCCGGTGGGGACGGAGGGAGCTGCCAGCGGCGAGCTTCGCGGCGGAGGAGGCTTCGGGGGTGGAGTGAAAATTCTCCCGCAGTGAGCCCCGATCGAAATCGAGTAGAGGGAAAGGTTCACGGGAGGATGAGGAAGCTCTTGGTGGAGAGAACGGAGAGGGGGAGGCCCTGGTGGTGCCGAATTGGCCAGGGCAGTGGTGGCGACCGCAGTTGCCGGAGGTGGGGAAGAAGACCTCCCCGGGTCGATTGGCTGCCATAGGAGAACTAGGGGAGCATTCTAAGGTTGCCTGTGTGCTCGGGGAAGCACGGGGGCCTCCTTTTATAGCTCGTTGAGGTCGGTTCCGCGGCGGCCGGATAAGCTCTCCGGCGAACCGCCTCTCTGTAGCTTGCAGGGCAACGTGGCGTGGCTGGGGATGACGGCAGGAGCTAGCGGACGATTGGGCACTGCTCCAAGGGAGAGCTGGCGAGCGGAGGTGCCTTTGGCGGCGCCGACCGTGGCAGAGGCGCGCTGCGGACGCCGGTGTGCCGCCAAAAATGCCCTGGCGGCGGCACTGTAGCGTGCCAGGGTGGTTTGGCGCGATGCTGCGAGGCGGGGAGTGCGTGGCGAGGTGCTGCCGTGTGGGCCAAAGCTAGGGGGCCAGCGTGTCGGCTCGGGCGCGGCATCGTGCAATACGCGTGCTCTGGGCGCGTCCAGTGCACGCACGGGAGATGCTCGACACAATGCCGCAGCATGCTACAGGTTGCAGGTGAGGTTGGGGTTTACCAGATCGAGGTTAGGAGCAACTGGGAGTCTAGTGGACATGCTAGTTTGATCAGAGGTGCAAGCTCACAGTGCAATGCCAAAACTCATGTCAAAACTGGTCATTTCTACAGGGTTCTCGATAGAATGCCACATGCACCTAGGCATCTCTTGGGGTAGCCAAAACTTCCAGGTTGGGGTCTCTTTAGATGTACAAGAGGGTGGTGAGGTTAGTTTGCCAAAAGCAGAAACTTGTTAGTGTAAGTTTTGCAAAACTACAATTCTGGATAGGAAATAAATGACATTATTTTATGAACCAAAAATGATCCAAAGGGTACATGCTCCTGGATTTAGGGGTTTTGTAGGGCTATCTACAAGTAGGAGAAAGCACAAGATCGTTGGAGCAAAAATAAATAGGGTTGCAGTAGAAATCACAAGGCTGGACCAGAATGAAAAAGAGGTTGATTCACTCAATATTCTCAAAGAACAGCACTAGGTTTTTGCATAAAGTTTCATCATAGGCTATTACCAATATCCCATAATTTTGGTGGAGGCTAGAAAGAATTATTTAAAAGGGTTGTAGTGCAAAATGCGCTCTAGACCAGAGAAGGAAAAATTGATGCAGAGCTCAAATTTATTACATAAATAAAAGATATTTTTGTATAAAAGTGATTTAAAAACATCACATGACATCTCCAAATTTTGGTTGGATTTTAGAATAATATATCAAATGGTTGCAGTTCAAAAAGAGCTCCAAAACTTAAAGAAAGTCATTTTTAAGGAATAAAGCTCAGAGTGAAATAATTTAATAAATAAATCTCCTGATTGAAAGATGTTTTTAAATGAGAGGGAAAATAATTCCAATATATTTTGGAAGGATCCATTTGGGAAAAACTCCTTAATATTAAAATAAAAGTTTTGAAATCAACAGAGATATACTTGCATGCAAAAATTTTAAACTCTTGGCAAAATTTTAATAACTTAAACCTGGTTAAATTTTTGGGGTGTTACAAATACCCTACTTACTGCTTGATTGATCTTGATGATATGAGTATTACAAGAGTTGATCTACCATGAGATCGTAGAGGCTAAACCCTAGAAGCTAGCCTATGATTATGATTGGTGTTGTCCTACGAAGTAAACCCTCCGGTTTATATAGACACCGGAGGGGGCTAGGGTTACACAGAGTCGGTTATAGAGAAGGTGATCTACATATCCGAATTGCCAAGCTTGCCTTCCACACAAAGGAGAGTCCCACCCGAACACGGGACGAAGTCTTCAATCTTGTATCTTCATAGTCCAGCAGTCCGGCCAAAGTATATAGTCTGGCTGTCCAAGGAGCCCCTAATCCTGGACTCCCTTAGTAGCCCCTGAACTAGGCTTCAATGACGATGAGTCCGGCACGCAGATTGTCTTCGACATTGCAAGGCGGGTTCCTTCCCCGAATACTGCATAGAAGATCTTGAATATGAGGATTGTGTCCGGCTCTGCAAAATAATTTCCACATACCACCGTAGAGAGCACAATATTTTACAACTCCAATATGCTGACAACTTTTCATAGCGTGACATCACGCCACGGCCCGGTCATTATTCGAATCATTTTTCCCAGCCTGCCACTACATGCATTACGAGGCGATTTTATTGGCACATCTTGTCGAAGCACAGATCGTGTTCCCCTTATCACGGGATTCTCTTCAATACAGGTGTGGGTAACCCAACCGTGCTTGTTAGTATGACTCCTTGATTTTAGGCAAGTTCCAAATGGCCACGTGGAGGAAGCTTGATATTCACCCTCTTTATAAAGGGGTCAAGACTATCCTTTTCTTCCCACGCTCGACCCTTCCATTCCCCCACCTCGAGTTCCAACACCCAAGGCTCAAGCCAAGTGCTTCGGACCTTCAACCATGTCTGGATCCAACCTTCAAGGCCGGTGGTGACAGAGGAGGACATCAAGAAGCTTAGGGAGGCCAGGTATCTCACCACCGAAATCCCGCACAGGCTGCCTGCTCAAGGGCAGGTCATCCCCACTCCCGAACCCAATGGGAGTGTCGTATTTGTTGCCCACTTCCTCCGAGGGCTAGGTTTTAGTCTTGATCCCTTTGTGAGAGGGCTCATGTTCTATTACGGGCTAGATTTCCATGATCTTGATCCAGATTCCATCCTTCACATCTCGTCTTTTATCGTCGTGTGTGAGGCCTTCCTCCGCATCACCCCACACTTCGGCTTATGGCTCAAGACCTTCAGTGCGAAGCCGAAGATGATCGACAGGCGACATGCGGAGTGCAGAGGCGCTATAATAAGCAAAGGCACCAATGCCCTATGGCCAAAGGTGTCTGACTTATGGCAACGGGAGTTGTTTTACATCACAGCTCCCCGAGGTACAAAGCGGGCGGCCCCCTGTCTTCAACCCGGGCCCTCCGCCTTAACTGGCGTCATGGGTCAACAAGGGGCTGGACTGGGGGCCAGTTGATGACGTGCTGACATTGCAAAGCCACGTCTGAGATCTCCTCGAGAGGGATGTCAGTCTTGTCAAGGTAATGCAAGTAATGCTAGTTCGTCGGGTCCTGCCATGCCAACGTCGATCTCTACGTATGTGGGAGTTCAACCCGGAAGGACCGTGAACAATTCAACAATTCTTCGGCGTGACGCTCGAAGGGGTGTATGGATTGTTCTTCGGATCACGAATAAAGTGTCCGGACACCACCGAGGATGTGGGTCTTAACTGCAACCGTCCGGATACCCAAGTAAGTAATTCCGCGACCGAACATGCCGTCTTTTATATTTGTTACAACATCATTCTGAATAATTGCTCTCGGGCAGGGCTGGATAAGAAAGGCGGAGAGGATCAGGTGTTCGTCCCCCTTCCCGGAGGTTCTCCGGATCTTGTTCTAACCAGGATGCTTGAGTGTGCACCTTATCAAGTGCCATCAGGAGAAGATGAAGGGAGGAATCAAGAAGCCGAGAGCGGGCTTCACAAATTACACATCCAAACCGGGGGAATTAGTGTTTCCGTGAAGGAGGATAATCGGAGAGGTGAGTCTAGAATCCCCTCTCCTCAAGGAAAGAAAAGGGCCGCCCCTGAAGACTTAGAAACAGAGGCTTCCAAACGAGGGAAGATATCTTCGCTAGGGGGCCCTGCCCCGAAGGGCATCCTTACCGCATAGTGCCCGCAAGGGGGCCAGCCCTCAACCGAGCTATAAGTGGATCAAAAATTACTTTGGTAAATATATCCTGCTTCATCTCTGAGAATAATAACCAAGACGTATATCTTGCCGTCGGGCTCACAGCCCTTCTCAACAGAGTTCGTCTTCGGGGGATCTTCTTCCGGAGATGATGGAGAGCGAGACGCCTCCTCCTGCCTCCCCGCCTCATGGGGCGGACGACCCTGAGGTGTTGTCACGGAGGATTTCTCCTGATCCGCAAAGGCCAGAAGTTAATTCTTCGGCCACCCGAAGTTTGGAGTATTTGGCTCCAAACGAGAGCAATAGAAAGAGTCCGGGACCGTCCGGTGCACAGCCGGATACACTGATGGGTCTTCTGGAGCAAGCGGCTATCTCAGAGGCGCATCGTACCTTAATGGGTACGGTGGTTGAGAGGATTTCATCCGCCAAAAGCGGGTTGAATGAAGCTTTTACGAGCCTGTTAAGAGGCTTTGAGGTACGCCAAGTAATATATGTGTATTTTGGACAGTACCACACACGCTAGGTGTGCTATGTATAGGTATTAGCCCCTGAGACTCTAGTTGCCATACAGAGGCGGCAAACAGAGGATCATAGTCCCAGGTAATGATCATGCTGCTTTTATGTGCAGGCGGCTGAGGGTCCAGTTGCTGGCCGGACTGCTGATATTGCCGAACTGAGGCGGCAGCTTGACGTGGCAGATGCCGACATCGCGCTTGTGAACAAGCGGCTTGACGAGGCACATGGTATGTATTTTCAGGTGGTCAGCAAATATTAAGAGGAGCATGATGCTAGTATCTATAATATGCTGTGACTGCAGATGGAGCTGCTGCCATGGAGACCCTTCGGGAGGAACTTGCCCGAGCCAAGGAACAAGCCAGGATAAGTGATGCGGCCGCCCTAAAGGCGGCTGAAGAGTTAAGAGCCGAACAGGCTGCTCATCGCGAGAGCAGAGATAAAATAGCCAAGATGGCTATTGAGCTGAAAGATGCCGCCGGCCGATATGAGCTCCTTGAAAAGGAAAGCCAAGTGAAAGCGACTGACCTGAAGAAGGCCTTGGAGGCAGCCAAGGAAACTCGCTCTGAACTTAGAGAGGTAAGGGAGAAGCTTCGTGAAGCCGGAGATATCGCGGCTGGGAGGCCCTTTTTGTTGTGGATGAAGTTCGCAGATCCAAAGTATGCCCCTCTGGATCAATTATGGAGTGCTACAGACGCGTATTCGGACTTGGCAAAGAGTGCTTGTGATGCGACTGAGTTTTTCAAAGATCAGAAAGATCATGATGTGGAAAGGTTGTTCTGGTCGCAGTTCAGTGCTTCGACGCGTCCGCTGCCGTTGAATGAACAAATGGCCGAGTGGGCCGAGCTCCATAGGTTGTCCGGGCTTGCTATGAGGTCTGTCGTGGATCATCTTTGGCCAAAGGGACCAAGGCCGGACAGTTATTTTGGTTTAGTGCAATGATTCCTTGGTGTTGTGTCGCATATCAGCGTTGTGAAGAGGTCCGCGTGCATAGAGGGTGCGCGAATGGCTCTTGCTCGTGTCAAAACATATTGGGCAGGGATGGAGGCCACCGCTATTTCAACCCGGGGTCCGGCGGGAGGCCAGGACCTGGCCGGGCACTATTTTGAAGAAGTCCTAGAAGGCGCCCGTTTGATAGAGGCTCAGTGCTCGAAGAGTACCATGTTCGAGTGACATGTATCTGAATTGTAAAAACAATGCTATTTTGATTGTAAAGGCTGTGTTTATACTTTTGCCCAAAAGTATTATAGTGCCTCTTGTGCGGCCGTATAT
>NC_041385.1:607580970-607645319 GCF_002162155.2 Triticum dicoccoides
GAAAGTTTGCAGTCATCGGCTTCAGCCCCCACACATGTAATGCGGGGGTGTTCGGAAAAGCGCGTACTCACACTTGATCCAACGTCTTGGTCCATTAAGGAGGTGATCGCGCGGCGAACAAGGCAATCGTACTATATAGCTTTAACACTTTCACTTAGCCATAGGAGTTTGACGGTGGGACTTATATATCCCCTGGTACTTTCGCGTCCATCCGAATACGGTGCGCGTACGTACATGACCGGGAAACCGGTCCTTCGTTAATGCGGAGGAATCGCGAAGATTCCGCTGAATCATCGAGTGGTTGACCAGTCTCGTGCTATATCATGACAGTCAGTTTTTGGCTTTCTCTACTGAGGTGCTCATCCAGATGAACCAGGGCACAATCGCAGTAGTTCTCCCGGTGCCCCCTTAGCCGATAGAGTGGAACACAAGGTTGCAAAACATGAGAGCCGGGCAAACCCAACTATTTACCAAAGACATGATTCACAGATGATGCATATAAGGCCAAACTCGCGACGCTGAACACTCCCTAAGGTATTCAGACTTTACAACATATACTGGGCTGAGTAACACCCTTGACAATGAGCCCTGAGTTTCCAGGTACATGCATTAGTCTGTCGTGATGAAATTCCAATAATGCCAGTATCCCTCCCGGTTGTGTTAAGTGTCCGGAGGGTATGAAGCAACAAGAGACATTAAAAAGGTTTACGCAGGGTCTTAATCTAAAAAGAAACCTTTGAGCAGGGCCCTGTTGCACGTCTGCGCCTTTATCTCCATTGTGTCGTATCCTGGAAGGGTGTAGCACGATGATCGTCTATAAAAAGGAAAAACCCAGGTGAAAGACTTCGTGCGAGAAGTTGGTTATTCTGAACGAACCATGAAAATGCAATGTGTTATCGTGTTAATAGGGTCAAGCCGAACTATGAGCTTTTTTATATCGGGGCAGCCCCTAGCGCCACCTATGGGGGTATATCCATTGTCCCAAGCTCAGGTTTATCTGGGTTGTTACAACTAGTGGTGCGCCGGACTCGTCTAACCGTGTCCGTGGTCTTGACGACCGATCATTTATTCTGGTTGGAGAGGTTGTTCAGTGTTCGGCTGCTAGAGCCGCCACATATTCTTCCGCACGTAAGGAACGCTCTGTATTTCCGCTAACTGTGATGACGCCACGTGGACCGGGCATCTTAAGTTTAAGATAAGCGTAGTGCGGTACTGCATTAAAACGAGCGGAGGCCGTTCTTCCAAGTAGTGCGTGATAGCGCTTCGGAATGGAGCGATGTCGAAGATTAATTCTTCGCTTCTGAAGTTGTCAGGAGAACCGAATACAACCTCTAGTACTAGAGAGCCCGTGCAGCGGGCCTCGACGCCTGGTATTACTCCTTTAAAGGTAGTATTGCTTTGGCTGATTCTTGATGGGTCTATCCCCATTTTGTGAACAGTGTCCTGATATATCAGATTAAGACTACTGTCGCCGTCCATAAGGACTCGGGTGAGATGGTATCCGTCAATTATTGGGTCGAGCACCAAGGCAGCCAATCCTCCGTGCCGGATACTAGTCGGATGATCCCTGCGATCGAAACTGATCGGGCAGGCCGACCAAGGATTGAACTTGGGGGCGACGAGCTCTACAGCGTATACGTTTCGGAGTGCGTGTTTGCGCCTTCTTTTTGGTATGTGAGTTGCATAAATCATATTCACTGTTTTGACTTCTGGTGGGAATTTTTTCTGTACCCCAGTGTTCGGCTGGCGAGGCTCATCCTTGTCTTCGCTTGGTGTCTCCCTCCCCTTGTGTTCAAAATTTAGTTTGCCGGCCTGCTTGAAGACCCAACATTCTCTGTTGGTGTGATTTTCAGGTTTTTCGGGGATGCCATGAATCTGACATAATCTGTCTAGAATCTTGTTTAGGCTGGATGGTCCATCTCTGCTGCCTTTAAATGGCTTTTTCCGTTGACCGGGTCAAGAGCCCCTGAATCCGGTGTTGATCGCCGTGTTATCTGGGTTGTCTTCATTGTTTTGACGCTTTTTTCTATTGCGTCATGGCTTCCCATTGCCATCCCTGACTTCGGATGTGTCGGGGTCGCTTGTGCCACTGCAGGCGAGCCAACTGTCCTCGCCCGCGCAAAAGTGGGTCATAAGGCTTCTGAGGGCCACCATTGTCCTCGGCTTTTCCTGGCCGAGGTGTCTGGCAAGCCATTCGTCCCGGACACTATGCTTGAAAGCCGCTAAGGCTTCAGCATCCGAGGAGTCGACGATTTGATTCTTCTTAGTGAGGAATCTGTTCCAAAGCTTTCGGCCTGACTCTCCGGGCTGTTGAATCGTCTGCATCCGGAGGTCGGACATAGGTCCCTTGGAAATTTTCCCTAAAAGCATCCTCAAGCTCTTCCCAACTTCCAATTGAGTTTTTGGGGGGGCTTTTCAACCAGTGCCGAGATGGCCCTTTCAACTTGAGGGGTAGGTATTTGATGGCGTGGAGATCATCTCCGCGAGCCATGTGAATGTGAAGGATAAAGTCCTCAATCCAGACCCCCGGGTCTATCGTTCCGTCGTATGCCTCTATGTTCACGGGTTTGAATCCCTCTAGAAATTCATGATCCAGCACCTCGTCGGTGAAGCACAGGGGATGTGCAGCACCCATGTATTTGGATGTGTCGTGGCATGCTGTCGATGGTTGTTGTGTTCGGTGTTGATTCCGAGCTGGTATCCGATCAATATGATCGTTTTGGTGGATGTGATCCTGCGCTGAAGCACGCTTCCTAGATCCATAGATGGACCTGGCCATACCGACTTTTTTGTCTAGGAGCTCACGTAAATCGTGTGCTAACTTGTGTGCGACATCGTTAGACGCCCTGTCGTGGCCACGAGGTGGTCGGTCCGGCTGATCGGTCGTTTTATTTCTCGGCTGAATGGGCTCTATAGCCTCATCGTCGATTTCGGGTAGCAGCTTGCGCTTTGGCTAGCTCTTTTGTGTGGCGATCGCCGCTGAATTTTTCTTCAGTGTCGAGCACTTTGTTCCATCTGCGGTTGAGCGTATCCTGTGCGGCCTTAAGCCTTTGCTTCTTCTTCTTCAAGCTCCTCACGGTGGAAATAAGCCTTCTATGGAGGTTCTTTTGTTCCAAACGTTTTTCTGGGATGATGAGTGCATCGTCGTATGGACTGTTCTCCTCTCCGGAGACAGGTTGATGATTTTTATCCTCGGCATCGCCATGATCGGACATCGACTCCGGACTATGTTCACCGTCCCCTAGCTCATCCTGCTCCATCGCTGGGTCCATGGGGTCGTTGTTTCCTTTGGAGCCGACCGGGGTATTATTCTTTCTTGCACTATTATCACTGTTTTACTGTGGCGGGATTAGAGCGGCGCCTGCGTCGTTGCTTTGGTGGCTTATCAAGGGGATTATCCTCCGTTGCATCCTTCCGTTCCTCGCCGTTGTTTTCTTTGGGTGTATCCACCATGTATATATCATATGATGAGGTGGCCGTCCAGCGCCCCGTGGGCGGTGGTTCCTGTTCGTCTCCAGCATCGTCATCCATACCGTCGATGTCTTCAGAGTCGAAGTCAAGCGTGTCGGTTAACTCATCGACAGTGGCTATTAAGTGGGTGGTGGGGAACGAATTTCTTCGTCATCCGCTTCCCATTCGAGCCAGACATAGTTCGGCCAAGAGTCCCCTGACGGAGAGAGAGACCTAAACAAATTTAGCACATCGCCCAAGGGCGAGTGCTGAAAGATATCCACGGAGGCAAACTCCATGATCGGTGCCCAATCAGATTCGATAGGCACAGATGCACGCGGTTCGGAACCTATGGTCAGAGACGAGTCCGAGGGTCCGATGACCCAGGCCTCTTTGGAGGTGAAGACTGTGTTCGGCTCTAGCGCCAATGAGTGTGCGGCCTCCATGGCGGGGTCTATCAACCCGTCCTTGGATGGCACGATCTGCTCCGAATTAAGAGCCGGGGCAGCCGTAGGTGTGATCTCCCGAACACCGTTCGATGGCAGATCTAGGTCACGCTCATCGTGATTGTTGGGCGCACCTGACATGGGCTCGAATCCGTCGAAGATCAAGTCTCCGCGGATGTCGGCAGTATAGTTCCAGCTTCCAAACCTGACCTGATGGCCAGGGGCAAAGCTATCAATCTGCTCCAGATGGCCAAGCGAGTTGGCCCGTAGTACGAAGCCGCCGAATACGAAGATTTGTCCTAGGAGAAAAACCTCACCCTGGATTGCATTGCTATAGATGATTGAAGGAGCCATCAAGCCTTACCGTGACGGCACAGCGGAACTCTCAATTAAAGCACCAATGTCGGTGTCAAAACCGGTGGATCTCGGGTAGGGGGTCCCGAACTATGCGTCTAAGGCTAATGGTAACAGTAGGCGGGTGACATGATGTTTAGCCAGGTTCGCGCCCTCTCGATGGAGGTAATACCCTACTTCCTGCTTGATTGATCTTGATGATATGAGTATTACAAGAGTTGATCTACCACGAGATCGTAGAGGCTAAACCCTAGAAGCTAGCCTATGATTATGATTGTTGTTGTCCTACGGACAAAACCCTCCAGTTTATATAGACACTAGAGGGGGCTAGGGTTACACAGAGAGTCGGTTACAGAGAAGGAGATCTACATATCCGAATTGCCAAGCTTGCCTTCCACGCAAAGGAGAGTCCCACCCAGACACGGGACGAAGTCTTCAATCTTGTATCTTCATAGTCCAATAGTCCGATCAAAGTATATAGTCCGGCTGTCCGAGGACCCCCTAATCCTGGACTCCCTCAGTTCTCCTAAGGAGAAGAAGAATAATGTGAAGGCTGGTGATGTCAAAAATGGCAATGCCACTCCTTCCGACAAATCCGGCGACTTTAACCCTTCTTATGTGTTGTGCCATGCTAGTGACGGGCATGTTTATGCTAAATTTGTTGGTTCTCCTCATGAGTACATTGAATGGTCTATTTGGGTTCCTAAGACCCTTGTTACTAACATCAAAGGGCCCATTACTAAATGGTACCTAAAATCAAGCATTGATCTATTGTAGGTGTTTGCTTCTGGTGGGGGATCATGGTTGCTCGATAGTGGAGCCACAAATCATATGACCGGAAGCAAGGACTTGGTGGTGGACGTGCACAAGATTCCATATATGCCCACCAACGTCGAGTGGGGTGATGCCTCGTCTTCTAAGGTATTGGGTCTTGGCAAGGTTGTCATTTCTCATGATCTCACGATTGAGAAAGTCATGCTTGTTTAGTCCCTTGCTTACAATCTACTTTCCGTTCGTCAACTTGCACTCATGGGCTTTGCCACTTTCTTTGATATTGATAACGTGGCCCTCTTGTGGAGCAAGACTCTTAAAGTAGCCTTTGTTGGGCATGTCGAGAATGATCTTTATGTGATTAACTTTTCGGAGCGACCCACTAAGACCGCGACATGCCTAATGACTAAAGTTGATGTGGGATGGCTTTGGCATCGCCGTTTAGCCCACGTCAATATGAGATCTTTCCAAAGTCTTCTCAAGGGGAACCATGTCCGAGGACTAAGAAATGTTAGTTTTGCCAAAGATCGTGCTTGCAGTGCTTGTATCGAAGGAAAGCTTCATGAGAAGGCTCACTGTCGATGTCAAAACCGGCGGATCTCGGGTAGGGGGTCTCGAACTGTGTGTCTAGGTGGATGGTAACAGGAGACAAGGGACACGATGTTTTTACCCAGGTTCGGGCCCTCTCGATGGAGGTAAAACCCTACTCCTGCTTGATTAATATTGATGATATGGGTAGTACAAGAGTGGATCTACCGCGAGATCAGAGAGGCTAAACCCTAGAAGCTAGCCTATGGTATGATTATTGTTCGTCCTACGGACTAAAACTCTCCGGTTTATATAGACACCGGAGAGGGCTAGGGTTACACAGAGTCGGTTACAATGGGAGGAGATCTTCATATCGTATCGCCAAGCTTGCCTTCCACGCCAAGGAAAGTCCCATCCGGACACGGGAAGGAGTCTTCAATCTTGTATCTTCATAGTCCGGGAGTCCGGCCAAAGGTCATAGTCCGGCCATCCGGACACCCCCTAATCCAGGACTCCCTCAGTAGCCCCTGAACTAGGCTTCAATGATGACGAGTCCGGCGCGCAAGTTGTCTTCGGCATTGCAAGGCGGGTTCCTCCTCCGAATACTTCATAGAAGATGTTGAACACCAGAATAGTGTCCGGCTCTGCAAAATAAATTCCACATGCCACCGTAGAGAGAATAATATTTGCACCAATCTAATCTGCTGACGTATTCCGCAGCGTGACATCATGCCACGGCCAGGCTTTTATTCATTTTACTGTTCCACCTCAGCGCGTTTAGCGAGGCGGTTTCCTTGGCACGTCTTGTCAAAGCAGAGATCGTGTCCCCTTATTCCGGGATTCTCATCAATACGGGCGTGGGTAACCCAACTGCGCCATTAACCGCGGCGCTTGGGAGATAAGCGAGTTTTATTAGGCCGGCGGGGGCTCGTAGTTTCGGCCGCCCATATAAGGGGATAAGTATCTACCCTTTCCATTTACGCCTTCTTCTTCCTTCGCTTATTCGTCCCTACGCACTCGAGCTCCAACGCCCAAGCCCGCACTTCCCACCTCAACCTTCTCCAATCATGTCCGGAGCGGGAGGTAGATGGATGGCCTCCTTCGTCACGGAGGGGCAAACCAAAAAGCTGAGGAAGGCCGGATACTTGTCTGACGACATCGCGCACCGGCTTCCAAATGAGGGGCAACTCATCCCCACCCCCAGGCCCCATGAGAGGGTTGTTTTTCTTCCCCTTTTCCTCCGCGAACTGGGTTTTCCTCTTCACCCGTTCGTCCGGGGGCTCATGTTCTACTACGGCCTAGGCTTGCATGATCTTGCCCCGAACTTCATCCTCAACATCTCAGCATTTATTGTCGTGTGCGAGGCCTTCCTTCGCATCCAGCCTCACTTTGGCCTATGGCTGAAGGTCTTCAGCGTCAAGCCGAAAGTTGTGGGCGGACGCCAAGCGGAGTGCGGAGGTGCCATGGTGGGCAAGATAGCCAACGTTACATGGCTCGAGGGCGCCTTCGTAGAGACCATCAAAGGGTGGCAATCGGGGTGGTTCTATATCACCGAGCCGCGTGACCCCGAATGGGCAGCGGCCCCCGAATTCCGATCTGGTATCCCCACACGGCTCACATCTTGGAAAGAGACGGGCTTGTCATGGGGTAATTCGGCGGAAGTGACCGGACTTGCAACCTACAACAAAGACCTGATCGGCAGGAAGGTCAAACTCGTCAACATAGTCCAGGTCATGCTCTTCCGCCGGATTCTCCCGTGCCAACGACGGGCTTTCAGCTTGTGGAAGTTCGACCCGGCCCAGCACCAGACTCTGTCCCGGCTCTTCGACACAAAGCATGGGGACGCCTGGAAGGTGCTATTCAAGCTCTGTTGGAAAAGGCAGTGCCTAGGAGGCGCTTAGGCACGCCTAGGCGCTAGGCATTAGCCAAACGCCTTGCCTAGGTGATCTAGGCACGACAAGCAAGGAATTGCCTACCCAAGCAAAAAATCATGCCACATACTGCACAGATATGCCAAACGGGTTATATTCCAATGGCATTAGATGGTAATTAACTTATTTATATGCCCTAAACTAATATCAACACCCATATAATAATCATAAAAACACTACGAGTAAGAACTATATTACCGCCTAGGTTGCACCAAGGGCTCTTAGGCACCGCCTAGGCACAAGGCGAAGGCCAACCGCCTCGCTTACGCCTACCGCTTTTTCCAACCTTGTATTCAAGAGATCCGTGGTCTCCCCTCCCGTCACCGAGGATCGCGGATTCTGCGTCGAGCACCAAGCCAGCGCGATGAGCTTAATTTTCCATTTACGGGGTATTTGTTTTTCATAGATTTGATTCTATGCGGGATCTAAACCCCCATCTCCTTAACAGGACTGGCAGAAAAAGGCCGGGTAGATCAACTGTCCAGCTCCCTTGCCCGAAGACCCAGCGGACGCTCGCTTGACGAAGCTGCTGGTTCCGGCACCTCACGTGGTGCCGGAGAAGAAGGCCAAGAAGAAGGCCATGGGGACTCGAAAGAGTTCCCGGCGCCTGATGGTGTCGGATTCATCGCCCGACAACCCCGAAGCACCCTCCGCCTCTGAGGACGAGGAGGAGGAAGAAGAAGAAGCTTCTCCCCCTCCAATGGGGGAAGGAAGGAAAAGGAAAGCCACCCCAACTGGGGAGGCCGGAGGGTCCAAGAAGGGGAGAACCCTCCTTCCAGACTACACCTCCGACGCCGAAGTCGGCGGAGAGGAATGGCCATCCAGGGTCAAGCCCGTGGCGAAATCGTAAGCATCCGGTCATCTGAATAACTTATGACGCCCCTCGATTATTTGGCATTTTCTGACGCCGCATTTGATCATGCAGTCCAACCAAGGCTCAGCTTGACGATTCGACGAGCGGCTCCTTGGATTTATCGGATGTGAATAGCGCTTCACTTCCGACGGCCTCCTCCCCTCTCCCTACGGACGACGCCGAGGTGGAGTACCGAATGGGACTAAACCAGGAGGAGGTGGTCCTGGAGGCGCTGCGAGGCGACCTCCTGGACCCCAGGCCCAAAGGGGGTAAAGCCGCGGAGGGATCCAAGTCCCGCCCCGGGCCGGACACTGCTCCGGAACCATCAATGGTTCCAGAGTCCAACAGGCGGCGCCTTCATAAGAAGGGCAAGCCTACGACGCCGGTGACCTCCATCCATCCGGAGGCGCCGGACAATTTGCTGGAGGTGCTTAACGGCGCCTCCATCGACGAGGAACACCACACTGTTATGAGTGCAGTGATTCAAAAGGTTCAGTCCACCAAGAGCGGGCTGACAGAAGTGTGTACAAGTCTGTTAACAGGCTTTGAGGTATGTGTTAAAAACATATAAAAATGTCAGCGCATAGACAGTAGCCCCTGATGCTCAGTTCGGCGTTCGGAAAGAAAAACCGAGCTGAGGATCTAAAAAGATATACGCAGGAGTCTAAAAATGTGTCAATATGGGAATGCAGGCTACGCTGCTGACCTCTACCGCACTGACTGCGGAGATCAATGCATTGAAGGAGAACCTCGAGCGGTCCGAGAAAGAGCTCGGCCGTGCCAAGAAGCAGCTCGAGGACAAGGAGGGTATGTGATACCGCATGTAAATGTATATAGAAATACTTGGTTGCAAATAATGACAGGACCAACGTAAATGTTGCAGGGGCCACAACCGAGATGGCGACCCTGAAGGAGGCGGTCTCCAAGGCTGAAAACAGTGCAGCCTTGGAGCGCGCCGAGCGAGAGAAGCAGCAGGCGCGGGTGGCGGAGGTGCGGCAAGAGCTCCAGGCTCTCGTGGAAAAACACGAGAGTTTGCAGCGTGACTCGAAGACTTGAGAGTCCGAGCTCGCCTTGGCTCTTGAGAGTGCCAAGACCGCTAAGGCCGAAGCCCAGAAGGCCCTTCAGGAGATCGAGGCGATGAAGAAGATAGCGGCGGGTAAGGCATTCTTTATGCAAAGCAAGAATATAAAAGTAAATTATCTATTACTTACCCGAATCCGGAGCTCTCCAGGAGCGTTCGCCGATCTGCCTCGTAGTGTGCCTAATGCTGCAGCATTCTACCGAGCCGAAGAGGGGAGCTCGACGGAAAAGGTGTTCTGGTCTCAATATGCTAAGGCCGGACATCCGGTGCCCCTGAGCGACCAGCTGAAGCAGCTGGTCGAACTCCACAAGGTGGCCGAACAGGCCATGAAGGGCCTCATAGTTCGGCTGTGGCCTAGAGAAGCCATGCCTGGGAGCTACTTCGGTCTGGTGCGGCGGCTGGTGGACGCGTGTCCGTGGATTGAGGTCGTCAAGCGCTCCGTCTGTATCGAAGGTGCCCGTCGGGCCCTTGCCCGTGCTAAAGTGCACTGGGGCAAGCTGGACGGTGAGAAGCTTTTGACGGACGCGCCACCGCCAGGCAAGGAGTATAGTACGCCCGAGATGTATCATAAGGGTGTCCTGAAGGGTGCCCACCTTATAGCGGATGAATGCTCCAAAGATGTAATTTTTGAGTAGACTCGCATCTGTTATCCTGTACACTGAAAACTTTGTTCATATGCGTTAAGCAATGCTTTGTTAATTTAAAATATTACCTTCTGTGCGGCCGTTTATCAAATCTGAGAGATGCAAGTCGTCAGCTTCTACCCCCATGCCATGAGTGCTGGGGTGTTCGGGATAAACCTGAGCGCTCTTGTTCCCATTCTTGGGTCCATCTAGGGAGGCGCTCAACACAACGAACCAGGCCATCGGACTTATAATTCTTTATCACTCTCACTTAGCCATAGAATTCTATAATTTTAAATTTCGGCGAAGCCCCTAGTATTCGGAAGACCGAGTTCGGGGCGCTATCCATGCCTAGGCCGGATAAGTCCGGCTCCTCGCTCTAAGCAGCATAAGTCTTTAAGGACTCGAAAAACCTCGCGAACAGCGACCGGTCTCTCGCACTATCATGACGGTCAGTTTTAGCTTTCTCTACTGAGGTGTTAACCCAACTCAACTAGGGCACAATCGCAGTAGTTCTCCCAACGCTACCTTAGCCAACATTGCGGAACGTAAGGTACCAAAACATGGGAGCCGGGCAAACCCAACTATTGACCAAAGACATGATTCGGAGCCGATGCATATAGTGCTATAAGTTCAGGGTGCCGCACTCATGAGAGTGTTCGGTCTTCTCACACCATGTTATGGGGTGCTTAAGCCCCTGGTGTATTGGCCATACCAAAGTGTACGGTTGCAGAATGTCATGACTGAACATATTTGTATATAAAAAGTAGATGAGTACAATAATAGATAAGAGCTATGTATTGTTTATTAAAAAAGGGCTGCTACGAAAGCAGAACGATACAAGTAGTGCCATAAGCAAGAGATGGGATTATTTGACATGTCCCCCTCCAGGGGCAAGCTGCGAGATTTTAAGTAAAATAGGTATTAAGCTCGTTATAGAGACCACCTAGACATTTGACGCGGCTTGTTCTCTCCCTGGTTGTTGCATCGTGTGTTCAGTGAGTGTATTGCCGGACAGGCCTTCCAAATAGTTAGGTCCTGAAAGTGTGTAAAAAGGAAACGGCGGAATAGGGAGCCCCTTAGTGCGGTTGAGCCGCATTCTGGGCATGCCGTAGTTGTGCCCCTCCCCTTATGCCCATGGTATCTCTAAGGCGTAATTATGTACGCGTGGTACCGATATCACCATCTGGCGAGGGTTGGGGTTGGGGCCGCACTGCTATGCTTGCTCGGAACGTGCCAGCCGGATTTGCTGTAGGTTACTTCGGGCTCGCTTGACGTTGTCCGGACATTTGACACATGGATTGGAGAATTGCCTTGAGAGGCTACTCTGTACTTCCGCCGCCAGGGCCGCCGTGTGCTCCTCTGTTCGGAGAGAGCATTCGGTGTTTCCATTTACCGTGATGACTCCGCGAGGTCCTGGCATCTTGAACTTGAGATATGTGTAGTGCAGCACCGCATTGAATTTTGCGAATGCGGTTCGTCCGAGCAGGGCGTGATAGCCACTGCGGAATGGGACTATATCAAAGATTAACTCTTTGCTTCGGAAATTATCCGGGGATCCGAAGACCACTTCGAGTGTAACCGAGCCTGTACAGCTGGCTTCTACACCTGGTATGACGCCTTTAAAGGTTGTCTTTGTGGGTTTAATCCTTGAGGGATCGGTACCCATTTTTCGCACTGTATCCTGATAAAGCAGGTTCAGGCTATTGCCGCCGTCCATTAGGACTCTGGTGAGGTGAAATCCGTCGATAATTGGGTCTAGGACCAATGCGGCGAATCCGCCGTGACGGATGCTAGTGGGGTGGTCCCTTCGATCAAAAGTGACCGGGCAGGAGGACCATGGGTTGAACTTTGGATCGACTGGCTCCATATCATAGACGTCCTTGAGAGCACGCTTCCGCTGATGTGGGTTGCGTATATCAAGTTCACCATCCACACTTGCGGGGGGAATCCCTTCTGTCCTCTGTTGTTCGGCGGCCGGGGCTCCTCCTCGTCATCGCTATGCAGCCCCTTGTCTCTAGTTTCGGCACTTAACTTGCCTGCCTGCTTGAACACCCAACAATCCCTGTTGGTGTGGTTGGCTGGCTGTTCGGGGGTGCCGTGTATCTGGCACGAGCGATCGAGTGTCCGATCTAAGCTGGATGGGCCCGGAGGGTTTCTCTTGAATGGATTCTTCCGCTGACCGGGTTTAGAGCCTCTGAATCCGGCATTGACTGCCGTATCTTCAGTATTGTCGCCATTAATGCGACACTTGTGCTTGTTGCGACGTGACGTGTCGTTGTTGTCCTTGGTATCCGAATTGCCAGAGCTCTTGGTTATATTATTGCTACGAGCTAGCCAGCTGTCTTCTCCCGCAAAAAAGCGGGTCATGAGTGTCGTGAGGGCTGCCGTAGATTTCGGCTTTTCCTGTCCTAGGTGCTGGGCAAGCCATTCGTCTCGGATGTTGTGCCTGAAGGCTGCAAGGGCCTCGGCGTCCGGACAGTCGACTATTTGATTTTTCTTGGTTAGGAACCGTGTCCAGAATTGTCTGGCCGATTCCTCTGGCTGCTGGATTATGTGGCTTAGGTCATCGGCGTCTGGTGGTCGCACATAAGTGCCCTGGAAGTTGTCAAGGAATGTGGATTCCAAGTTCTCCCAACAACTAATTGACTCTGCTGGCAGGCTGTTAAGCCAATGTCGAGCTGGTCCTTTAAGCTTGAGCGGGAGGTATTTGATGGCGTGTAGTTCATCACCACGGGCCATGTGGATATGAAGGAGATAATCCTCGATCCATACCGCAGGATCTGTTGTGCTATTGTACGATTCGATGTTTACGGGTTTAAAGCCCTCGGGGATTTGATGATCCATTACTTCGTTTGTGAAGCATAGTGGTTGTGTGGCGCCCCTGTACTAGGCTATATCACGACGCAGCTCGGATGAGCTTGGTTTGTTGTATTCGGCCCGGCCGTACTTATCATGTCCGGCGTGATGGCTAGCGTCACGTGAAGCGGGGCGCCCATGCGATCCGTAGATCGATCTTGTTTGCCTTGCCTTATTCTCCAATATGTCTCGCAGGTCTGTTGCGTCTCCCCGTACTCTGGTATGTTTTGAGCGGTGCCGGGGTGCGGCTTGGGTCGAGGGCCCGAAGGCCTCTCTGTCGGGGCCATGGGGTGGCCGATCGGGCGCATCGTACGCTGGTGATGTAGGTATAGTTGATTCCTCCTCGAGTTGGGGTAGCAGCCTGCGCTTTGGGTAGCTCTTGGAGGGGCGTTCGAGTTTATACTCTTCGGCCGCCAGGACTTCGGTCCATCTGTCGGCTAGCAAGTCTTGGTCAGCTCTAAGCTGCTGCTGTTTTTTCTTGAGGCTGCTTGCCATGGCCATAAGCCTGCGTTTGAAACGCTCTTGTTCGATGGGATCCTCTGGCACGACGAATTCGTCGTCGTTGAGGCTTGCCTTGTCTTCGGAGGGAGGCATATAATTGTCGTCCTCGACCTCTCTGTCGGCCGCTCTCTCATGAGGGTTGGCTCCTTCCTCCTCCTGCACTGAATCCTGCTGGAGGGGGTTGTCTTCGGCACTGTCGGGCGTGTTGTTATATCCGGTGCCGGAATCGCCGTTTTTGCTTTGGCGGGACTTAGAGCGGCGCCGCTGACGTCGGCGCTTGGGTTGCTTCTTGGAGGGGTCGTCCTCCGTTTTTTCATCGTCATCCCCTGCTTTGGGGGTGTCCACCATGTATATGTCATCTGATGAGGTGGCTTTCCAGTTCCCTGTAGGTGCTGGCTCTTGGTCGTCTCCTTCATCGGCGTCCATACCGTCGATGTCTTCAGAGTCAAAGTCGAGCATGTTGGTTAAATCATCGACAGTGGCTACGAGGTGGGTGGTGTGTGGGCCTTGAATTTCTTCGTCGTCCGCATCCCAACCATGCTGACCGTAATCCGGCCAGGGCTCTCCTGACAAAGAGAGAGACTTTAGTGAATTCAGGATATCGCCAAAGGGCGAGTGCTGAAAGACATCCGTGGCGGTGAACTCCATGATCGGTGCCCAATCGGGTTCGATCGGAAGAGGTGCGGGATATACGGATTCCGGAACAGAGTCCGGCACCTTGGAGTCACAGGCCCTGCAAAGGACTAGGCTGGTATTCGGCTCTATCGCCGTAGAGATTGCGGATCCCGGGGTGGCGTCCAACCGTCCATCCCCGACTAGCGCAGTCGGCTCCGAGCTAATGATCGGAGCGGACACCTGAGCGGCACTCTGGGCGCTGTCCGGCAGCAGAGTTAGATCATGCCCATCGGGACAGAGCGGCACGCTCGGCCGTGGCTCGAAACCATCGAAGATCAAGTCCCCACGGATGTCGGCCGTGTAATTTAAGCTTCCAAACCTGACCTGATGGCTAGGGGTGTAGCTTTCGATCTGCTCCAGATGGCCAAGTGAGTTGGCCCGCAGTGCGAAGCCGCTGAATATGAAGATCTGTCTGGGGAGAAAGGTCTCACCCTGGACCGCTTCGTGATTGATGATCAAAGAAGCCATCGGGCCTAAAGGTGACGACACAGAGGAACTCTCAGTGAAAGCACCAATGCCGGTGTCAAAACCGGCGGATCTCGGGTAGGGGGTCCCGAACTGTGCGTCTAGGCGGATGGTAACAGTAGACAAGGGACACGATGTTTTTACCCAGGTTCGGGCCCTCTCGATGGAGGTAAAACCCTACTCCTGCTTGATTAATATTGATGATATGGGTAGTACAAGAGTGGATCTACCGCGAGATCAAAGAGGATAAACCCTAGAAGCTAGCCTATGGTATGATTGTTGTTCGTCCTATGGACTAAAACTCTCCGGTTTATATAGACACCGGAGAGGGCTAGGGTTACACAGAGTCGGTTACAATGGGAGGAGATCTTCATATCGTATCGCCAAGCTTGCCTTCCATGCCAAGGAAAGTCCCATCCGGACACGGACGGAGACTTCAATCTTGTATCTTCATAGTCCGGGAGTCCGGCCAAAGGTCATAGTCCGGCCATCCGGACACCCCCTAATCCAGGACTCCCTCACTCACCCTCCCACAACTATCATCTACTCGAAGAGACCCTTGGAGCTCCTCCACATGGATCTCTTTGGGCCTCCATCCTTTGATAGTCTTGGGGGTTGAAAGTATTGCTTGGTGATTATGGATGATTATTCAAGATACACTTGGGTATATTTCTTCAAGAGGAAGAGTGAGACTCAGCAAACCGTCATCAACGTCAACATGATGCAAATATCTTGACAATAAGGGGTGACAACGGCAATGAGTTCAAGAACTACACCTTAGATGAGTTTCTTAGTGATGAGGGGATCAAGCATCAATATTCTGCAACATACACCCCTCAACAAAATGGTGTTGCGGAGAGGAAGAACCGGACATTGATGGATGCGGCAAGGACCATGATGGCGGAGTTCAAGTCTCCATACAACTTTTGGGCCAAAGCCATCAACACAGCATGTCATGCATCCAATCGGCTCTATCTCCACAAAGGCTTGAACAAGACTCCTTATGAAATACTTACCGGTAACAAGCCCAACCTCAAGTACTTCCGGGTGTTCGGGTGTAAGTGTTTCATTCTCAAGAAAGGTGTTCATTTGTCTAAATTTGAGGCTAGAGCTCATGAGGGCATATTTGTTGGTTATGCTACAAACTCTCATGCTTACCGTGTCCACAACAAGTCCACCGGGCTCATTGTAGAGACGTGTAACATGGAGTTTGCCGAGAATAACGGCTCCCAAGTGGAGCAAAGTGGTACTTGTGATGTAGGTGATGAAATTCCTCCCCAAGCCATAAGAAGAATGGGTGTTGGTCATATCCTACCCATTGAGGAACCCCTTGTGGCCGAAGGAGAAGGACAATGCTCCATTCAAGTGAAGCCATCACCAACCCAAGACCCACACGCTTCCAAAGAACAAAGTGAACGCCCTCAACCTCATGAACAAGATCAAGGGCAAGAGAAACCTCAAGATGGTGGTGAACCACCAAATGATGCCTGTCGGTGTCAAAACCAGCGGATCTCGGGTAGGGGGTCCCGAACTGTGCGTCTAGGCGGATGGTAACAGGAGACAAGGGACACGATGTTTTTACCCAGGTTCGGGCCCTCTCGATGGAGGTAAAACCCTACTCCTGCTTGATTAATATTGATGATATGGGTAGTACAAGAGTGGATCTACCGCGAGATCAGAGAGGCTAAACCCTAGAAGCTAGCCTATGGTATGATTATTGTTCGTCCTACGGACTAAAACTCTCCGGTTTATATAGACACCGGAGAGGGCTAGGGTTACACAGAGTCGGTTACAATGGGAGGAGATCTTCATATCGTATCGCCAAGCTTGCCTTCCACGCCAAGGAAAGTCCCATCCGGACACGGGAAGGAGTCTTCAATCTTGTATCTTCATAGTCCGGGAGTCCGGCCAAAGGTCATAGTCCGGCCATCCGGACACCCCCTAATCCAGGACTCCCTCAGTAGCCCCTGAACTAGGCTTCAATGATGACGAGTCCGGCGCGCAAGTTGTCTTCGGCATTGGAAGGCGGGTTCCTCCTCCGAATACTTCATAGAAGATGTTGAACACCAGAATAGTGTCCGGCTCTGCAAAATAAATTCCACATGCCACCGTAGAGAGAATAATATTTGCACCAATCTAATCTGCTGACGTATTCCGCAGCGTGACATCATGCCACGGCCAGGCTTTTATTCATTTTACTGTTCCACCTCAGCGCATTTAGCGAGGCGGTTTCCTTGGCACGTCTTGTCAAAGCAGAGATCGTGTCCCCTTATTCCGGGATTCTCATCAATACGGGTGTGGGTAACCCAACTGTGCCATTAATCACGGCGCTTGGGAGATAAGCGAGTTTTATTAGGCCGGCGGGGGCTCGTAGTTTCGGCCTCCCATATAAGGGGATAAGTATCTACCCTTTCCATTTACGCCTTCTTCTTCCTTCGCTTATTCGTCCCTGCGCGCTCGAGCTCCAACGCCCAAGCCCGCACTTCCCACCACAACCTTCTCCAATCATGTCCGGAGCGGGAGGTAGATGGATGGCCTCCTCCGTCACGGAGGGGCAAACCAAAAAGATGAGGAAGGCCGGATACTTGTCTGACGACATCGCGCACCGGCTTCCAGATGAGGGGCAACTCATCCCCACCCCCAGGCCCCATGAGAGGGTTGTTTTTCTTCCCCATTTACTCCGTGGACTGGGTTTTCCTCTTCACCCGTTCGTCCGGGGGCTCATGTTCTACTACGGCCTGGACTTCCACGATCTGGCCCCGAACTTCATCCTCAACATCTCGGAGTTTATTGTCGTGTGCGAGGCCTTCCTCCGCATACAGCCTCACTTTGGCCTATGGCTTAAGGTCTTCAGCGTCAAGCCGAAGGTCGTGGGCGGCCGCCAAGCGGAGTGCGGAGGTGCCATGGTGGGCAAGATAGCCAACGTTACATGGCTCGAGGGTGCCTTCGTAGAGACCATCAAAGGGTGGCAATCGGGGTGGTTCTATATCACCGAGCCGCGTGACCCCGAATGGGCAGCGGCCCCCGAATTCCGATCTAGTATCCCCACACGGCTCACATCTTGGAAAGAGACGGGCCTGTCGTGGGGTAATTCGGTGGAAGTGACCGGACTTCAAACCTGCATCAAAGACCTGATCGGTAGGAAGGTTAAACTCGTCAACGTAGTCCAGGTCATGCTCCTCCGCCGGATTCTCCCGTGCCAACGACGGGCTTTCAGCTTGTGGGAGTTCGACCCGGCCCAGCACCAGACTCTGTCCCAGCTCTTCGACACAAAGCATGGGGATGCCTGGAAGGTGCTATTCAAGAGCTCCGAGGTCTCCCCTCCCGTCACCGAGGATCATGGATTCAGCGCCGAGCGCCAAGCCAGCGCGGTGAGCTTAATTTTCCCTTTACGGGGTATTTGTTTTTCATAGATTTGATTCTATGCGGGATCTAAACCCCCATCTCCTTAACAGGACTGGCAGAAAAAGGCCGGACAGATCAACTGTCCGGCTCCCTTGCCCGAAGACCTAGCGGACGCTCGCTTGACGAAGATGCTGGTTCCGGCACCTCACGTGGTGCCGGAGAAGAAGGCCAAGAAGAAGGCCACGGGGACTCGAAAGAGTTCCCGGCTCCTGGTGGTGTCGGATTCATCGCCCGACAACCCTGAAGCACCCTCCGCCTCTGAGGACGAGGAGGAGGAAGAAGAAGAAGCCACTCCCCCTCCAACGGGGGAAGGAAGGAAAAGGAAAGCCGCCCCAACTGGGGAGGCCGTAGGGTCCAAGAAGGGGAGAACCCTCCTTCCGGACTACACCTCCGACGCCGAAGACGGCGGAGAGGAATGGCCATCCAGGGTCAAGCCCCTGGCGAAATCGTAAGCATCCGGTCATCCGAATAACTTATGACTCCCCTCCATTATTTGGCATTTTCTAGCGCCGCATTTGATCATGCAGTCCGCCCAAGGCTCAGCTCGACGATTCGATGAGCGGCTCCTTGGATTCGTCGGATGTGAATAGCGCTTCACTTCCGACAGCCTCCTCCCCTCTCCCTACGGACGACGTCGAGGTGGAGTCCCGAAAGGGACTAAACCAGGAGGAGGTAGTCCTGGAGGCGTCGCGAGGTGACCTCCCGGACCCCAGGCCCAAAGGGGGTAAAGCCCCGGAGGGATCCAAGTCTGGCCCCGGGCCGGACGCTGCTCCGGAACCATCAACGGTTCTAGAGTCCAACAGGCGGCGCCTTCGTAAGAAGGGCAAGCCTACGACGCCGGTGACCTTCATCCATCCTGCTTACCTGGCTGGGCCGGCCCACCTGGCCCGTGCCAGTCACCCTCCTCCTTGCGCCAGAAGGACGTCGGCGTGTCGACGCGCGCGCGCCCGAACTCCACCTCCTGCTTCCACCTCCTCCTGCCTCTCTGCTCGCTTCCCCGACCCCCTGGAGATGCCACGCACCTCCCTGGCGCCACGTCCACTTCTCCCTCCGTCCCTATCCCCCTCTGCTCTCTCTCCCTCCCGCGACCGAACGGAGCCCGTCGCCGCCGACCAGCGCTCGCGCGGCCGCAGCCATCCCGAAGCCTCTCCGACACGCCCTCGAGCTCCGCCGGTCCTCCCTCGTCCTCCTCGTCGTCTCACGCGACCAGAAGAGCCCCGGAACGCCGCCCCCGACATTTTCCCACTCCTCGGCCGCCGGAGATCCGCCTCGCCGTCCCACTCGCTCCGACGCTTCCCCGGCCCCGTCGTCTGCACCGGCCAACTCCCCGTGAGCTCCTCTTCCGTCTCCCCCTCTCCGTTCTCTCGTTTGCATGCTGTAGTTGCCGCCTTGCCAACGACCGAAACCCGCCGCCGCCCGCGCTCGTCGCTGGTGAAGCCTCAGTGACCTTTTGGTCCCGTGCGTGCGCCCGTTGCGCTCGCAACGTTCCATAGAGCAGAACTAGCGTGACAGTCGGCTCGTTCGCAAGCCGCAGCGCCAACCCCGCACCCACCCGTAGCTCCGGCCGACGCCACGAGCTCGACTCCGGCGAGCATGATCCACCCCAGCCCCTCCCATTTGGCTCTCTGGATGCGCAAGAGCGAGGGCTATGCCCTGGTGCCCTCAGCGCGCGAATCCGATGCCCCTAGCGCAAGTCCGGCGTGCCCCCGCCGTGCTCTGTGGTCGTCGCCGGCTAATCTCCGGCCAGCTGACGTGGCTGGCTTAATTAGCCACTAACCACCGCATCGTGTCACAGACAGCCGGGCCCCACCGCTTAACTAACTGGCTAACTAAAATAGATTAAGTTTAATCTAATTGCAGTGGCCCCACGCGTCAGCTTTGACCGCGCTGACGTGGCCGTTGACTGGGCCCACATGTCAGCGACACAAACTCGTCTGAGACACTGACGTGTGGACCCCACTGGCCAGGCTTGACCTGGACCAGCCCCATTGACTTTCTGACGTCACTAATACGTCATGCTGACGCAGTATTTGTTTCTGGAATTTAAATAAATCTTAAATGATTTATTATTTTCAGAAAAATGTCCAAAACTTCTAAAAATCATATAAATTCAACCGTAACTCCAAATTAAATAATTTATATATGAAAAATTATCATAAAAATTCAAGGAATCCATCTGTACCATTTTCATGCATGTTTGAACAACTTAACCTCACTGTTTAGACCAAAACATGATAATGCACTATTTGAATTCATAGTTTGAATTTGAATTTGAACCTAGTGTTCAAACCAGCACCATTTAACCTGTTGCTAGATGCATTAGCCCAAAACACATTCGTATTGCCATGTCATAGCATGCATCATATTGTGCATTGCATTGATCGTGTTTCTTCTGTGTTTGCCGGTGTTGTTCCCCCTCGGTAGACGCTGTACCGATGATGTGATCGTTGACACCGATGAAGAGCTATATCATCTTCAGAAGTGCCAGGCAAGCAAAACCCCCTTGTTCATTCCGATACAATCCTACTCTCTCGCTCCTGCCCTCTTTTACTGCATTAGGACAACAACGACATATTGGTTACTTGCTGCGGTAGTTGAACCCCTTTATCCTTTGCATGACCTGTCATTGCCACAGTAAGTAGATGAAACCCACTAGCATGAGTAGGAGTTGTTTGAGCCCTGTTGTGCCTACTCATTCATGCTTGTTTGTCATGCCTGCTATTGCTTAGAGTTGAGTCAGGTCTGATTCATCGGGGATGAATCGGAGGTGTGTAAACATGTCCCACTATGTGTGAGCTAAGTGTGTGAACACGATTTGGTAAAGGTAGCGGTGAGAGGCCATGTAGGAGTACATGGTGGGTTGTCTAATTGAAACCGTCCTCAGGAACTGAGTTTTGTGTTTGTGATCCATGATCAGTTACTACCACACATTGGGCTCCGGGCGCTCCAAGCTCTCTCGACTTATTAATCAACTCGATCTCTGTCCAGGAGTTGCAACTAGTTTCTGGTGTTTGTAGGTAGTGTTAGTAGTCTACCAAGTGGCACCCGGTACAGGTGGGCTTGGGACAAACTAGGCACAGTGGCCCGGTGTACCAAGTAGCACCCGGATGGTGGGCTTGGGAACCCTGCACACATCGTTTGGGGCCGTGAGCGACACCCCGGCCGGATCTCCTTGCGGATGGAACCCGAATAGGCGATAAACCTGGACGAGAGACTTGTGTGGTTAGTCAGGTCGTGGCCGACACCCTCGCTGGGCTTCCTCTTGAAGGTTGCCGAGTACATGTCGTGTAAATGGCGGTAAGTGGTGAGAGCGTGTGTGAAGAAGTACACCCTTGCAGGGTTAATATGATCTATTCGAATAGCCGTGTCCACGGAAAAGGACTTCTGGGTTGCCTATACAATTCATAGACAAGTGTAAGTGGATACTCTAAAATATGCAAGATAAGCGTGAGTGCTATGGATGGCGTTCTCGTAGGGAGACGGGAGTGGATCCATAGTGGTGTATTGATATGGTGAATATGTGGACTCGTGTGCGCCACCTCAAAATAGTTACTTGCAGTCGTAGTTCAGGTTAGCCACTGAGTCAAAGCTGGCTTGCTGCAGTTAAACCCCACCATCCCCTTTGTTGATAATGATGCATATGTAGTTAGTTCTGATGTAAGTCTTGCTGGGTACATTTGTACTCACGTTGCTTAATTTATGTTTTTGCAGAGAGACTTCAGTCTCACTAGTAGTTCCACGTGGACTTCGACGTTTAGCTTGTTACCTCAGCTACGATCTTGTGCCCTCGGCAGGATCTGGTAGATAGTCAGGCTTCTCAGCCTTTTTCATTTGTAGATGTCTGTACTCAGACATGTTAAGCTTCCGCATGTGCTTGGACTTGTATGCTCTGATTGTTGGGTCATGAGACCCATGTTTGAATAACTCGCTCCTCAGAGCCTATTGAATAAATACTTGAGTCGTAGAGTCATGTTGTGATGCCATGTTGTATTGCACATATCGAGCATATTGTGTGTATGTTATTGAAATGCTTGGTATGTGTGGGATCTGACAACCTAGTTGTTTATCCTTGGTAGCCTCTCTTACCGGGAAATGTCTCCTAGTGTTTCCACTGAGCCATGGTAGCTTGCTACTGCTCCGGAACACTTAGGCTGGCCGGCATGTGTCCTTCTTCGTTCCTGTGTCTGTCCCTTCGGGGAAATGTCACGCGATGAATACCGGAGTCCTGTTAGCCCGCTACAGCCTGGTTCACCAGAGTCCTGCTAGCCCAGTGCTACAGCCTGGATTCACTCGCTGATGACCGACACGTTCGATGTTGGGTCATGGATGCCTGTCCCTGTAAGTTTGTGCCACTTTGGGTTTACGACTAGCCATGTCAGCCCGGGCTCCTTATCATATGGATGCTAGCGACACTATCATATACGTGTGCCAAAAGACGCAAACGGTCCTGGGCAAAGGTAAGGCGACACCCGTGGGAATACCGTGCGTGAGGCTGCAAAGTGATATGAGGTGTTACATGCTAGATCGATGTGGCATTGAGTCGGGGTCCTGACAGCTTTGGTATCAGAGCTTGACTGCCTGTAGGATTACCAAGCCAAACTGGTCGAAGTTGAGTCTAGAAATTCTTTAGTTATATAAGGGAATTGATTGTGGGATGGAACGTAAGGCTCTTTTTACTTCTTATACCTTATGCCCTTCTGATCTGAGTCATCTTATCTTTCCTACGGGGTTAAGGAATTCGGATTTCTCTTCTTTCTATCAGGATCACGTGTTACTAATCTGTAGACTTGTAAGATTGTTGGACTTAAGCCTCGTTTCAGTTCCTATTACTTCCGTATGTTAATTGTTGATCTCGAAACCTTGATATTGTGCTTCTGAGTGGTTATGCCACCATTTTTGTGAATGTCTCAAATATTTTCTGAGCATTTACAGCCGTTATGTTGTCCGAGTCATCCCAGGTTTCTAAACAGTCTGATGCATTTGCAAATCCCTTCTTCCCGTCCCCGATGTCCTTTTGGTCAGATTAATCACACAAATTAGTGAGTTGAGGTACTTTATTGCCTCGACATATATGTTGGAGTTAATAGTTATGACCCTAAGTCCTTAGGGAATCATCTAGTGGTCTAGCCATGATTTGTGTCCCAGTGTGATGATTCTAGCCTTTATTCTCGAAAGCATTCCGTGATGCTACTTAGTAGTAGGTATTCTATTCCTGGGTTTTGAACCCGAGATTCACTCTACTTACTTCATGTTGATAGTGTTTGCTAGTTCCTTTAGGATATTAGTAACTTTGCATTAGTCCTCGAAGCTCGTGGTATTTCCTTCTTCCAAATACTATGAACCACTTTATGGCAGATGTTTATTGGATCAAAAGATCACAATTAGAGTACTCTTGAGGAGATCTCCATTCATAAGTCGTGACTCTGCCAGTCCTACCTCTCTGCATGGGTTATCTAGAAGAAATGTTGATCTCGCTCGACATACTAATCTATGCATCCACAACTCAGAAAATTATATGTTCTTTTGAGTTGTTCTTTTTAGTTGCATTCTGACCCTCGTCTATCAATTGATAGTCAAGAGTATGCGTGCATTCGTTTATCGAGGCCTACTACTCTTGTGGTCCGTCAAGCCATTCTATTCCGGAATAACTAGGAGAAACAAACTCCAGTACCTCATCCATATCCAGGATCGGGTCAAAGAAGTTGTGCTCCGCAGATCAAATTGCTAATCCAGCTTTTGTTCTGCTCTACCTTGGAGTATTACCATCTTTATATCGGGATTGTTATAGGAATTGCACACCATCCTATGAACTCTTGGTACAGTGATACTTCTTGCCATCATTGTTCATTCCTCGGTTCCTGTGTTATTGTAACGGAATGCCGACAAGTGAATCGTGGTGTGTGAAATCATTACTGCTAGCAACTCCGTTGCTTGGTAGTTAAATGGACAACAACCTCATTCTTAGCATGCTGATTATTGAGTCATCATTCTAAGATTGATCGTGCTACCTAGTCCTTATTTCTGGTGCACCCTCTGATCAATGAGTTGGGATTGTGTCAATACCTTGCTCTATTGATCATATCGTCTTGCCCTGAAAAGCAAGGTCGTTCTCGAGCTTAATAACATATTGGTGGTTCGTGATTTTCCGATTATCCTCTCGGAAGTATTACCAGGTTGTCACCTGACCGCTATGTTGAGTTCGTGATCAAGTTGGTTTATCCTGTAAACCACCCTTTCTCCAAGAATCTGTGTTGGATACCCTGAGCTAGTTGGTTGAGTTAAACAACAACTTGGAGAGTTGGAAGATAAAAGCTTGTCCGACTTAGTTCATTTTAAGGGATATCTTGTGTGTGTGTTGAAGAAAGGTGATATCTTCATTGATTGATCCTCGCGATCAATTGCTGGACCTATCGTCCTAACCAAAACTTTGATTTGAGTATGGGCTATCCTCAAATCAAGTCAGAACCAACGATGTTCGTAATGTTGTCTTACTCGTGGTTTTTCCTCGAGCATACACCATTATATTCTTTGGTCTGACCAATGCTATCACCGTGTTCACTTAACTATGGAATTCCTTTTAAAAGGAAACTTGGATGAATTGTTGTTGAGCCCATCGACAACATCCTTGTCTCCTCCATGATTTTGTTGAACATTAAGCTAGTGATGGGAACTTGTGTAAGCATTTTCTTCATGCCCCGCCCATGAAGTATATGTTGGATGGAAGAAGTGATTTCCTCTGATTCACGTGCATTTGATGTAATTTGCCGCCGTGAATTCGAGAAAGTTTGTTTTTGCTCCTCTGGAATCATCCCAAGTCAGTCATGCATGTGCGAAGCATTCTGTGGTCTGATAGACTGATCATCTTCATTCCATATGTATCCCCTAGCACACCAAGCCACTGATTGATTTGTTCAAGTAAAGGAAGTTCCTTCTTAAGAGCATGCCTTATGCAAGGACTTCAATATCCTCGATTATGGTTCCCAACCTGAACTCGATAGTGTTTTACTATAAGACTACTACATGGTCATGCTTGTCTAGGACAGCGTGTTCACATGTGTTTAGCAGAACCGGCTCATGTTTTGGAGCTTGCTATCGTAGTTCACTCCCCGAGAATCTCGCAACGTCATCTCGTCGATTTGTGTTGCAAAGTTTCATTTTTCTTTCTAGACTTGATGAGTCTGGAATATTCTGACACCAACCAGTTCTGAATCTCAGGCAGACTTGATGGTTGGAACATTTCCCAAGAACTATAATATTGGTCCCTCGATAACCGGTAAGGTGGATGTCGTGGCCAACACACCCATCCGGGAGACCTATGATTATAGTATCTTGACTGAGGAAGTTGGCCACCTCCCCATAAGGATTTCGTAGGATTTACTCCCTAGTTGTTCCTTATGAATTTTCTTTTGTGCTCCCGAAGTCCAACCTTTTACTTGATGTTCTGGGAACCAAACCATTTTAATTAATGGGTTGCACTAGAACATCAAGGAGAATATTAGTAGCGGAGTGCTAAATGTCTCTCGGTCGATCATCCAGATTCTGTCCCCTTGGTCTCGCTAAGGTGAAATCTGAGAAAGTGTTATCTTCCTTTGCATCTGCATCATCCATCACTATTCCTCATGGTAGTATGTTGTGTTGCCAGGATCCTTGACACAGATATTGGTAAAATCTTGATGATTATGGAAATGCTCAAGTTCTTGAGAGCACGCACAAGCGCTAGGTGTTATCATCGACACTAACTGGGATGCTCTCAGTTTCCTCAGCAATGCTATGACCTTTCAAACAGTGAATTCACTCTCTATTGTTGGGTTCTTCCCCAGTTACCAGAATCATTCCCAACATTTTCATTTTGTTCTCAGCTTGCACCGCCAATGAGCCATTCTACCATGGGTCCCTTCCATTTCCGGTGGTAAGAAAATTCATCCATTACGTTGTCTTCAACAAGGTAATCCACATCATCCACTCTAGTCCGAGTATGTCATTCTACCGAACTCCTCCAAATGATCGATTGTGATTTGCCTTAAGCTGGTATAAAGAGTTTCAATGATCTCTAAATCAAAGGTAATTCTTTTTGCCACTTAAGGTAATAATCTACGAGTCACCATCCCTAAGGTGCCTCGTTGTGGTATCATGGCAACTCAACTCCTCGCTACGTTGACAATCGTTTACCACCTTTTTAAGTGTGAAATTGTTGTCTACCTAGTGAACCCTCGTCATCTGTTCCACTCCATCCCTCTAGATGTGTGCTTCGTCTCTCAGCTCGAGAGATGTTGCTATGTCTCATTCCGAGAGTTAATCCTGAGTTGTTCGACCTTCGAGAAGATTGATCCTTCTAGAGTTCCCTTCTCCTCTCATTGTCATGTTGGCTGGAGTTCTCGGAGCAAGACATCAAGATAATGATGGTGATCAAATCAACACTCTTATGGAGTGCACCCTGGATCGTGAAGATTATGTTAGTTGGCGTTTTCCCTTCTCTTACCCTATGCTTGAATCTCGGGTCGAGCTTCTTGTTTAGTGGGGGTGAGTTGTCACATCCCTAGTTCTGGCCTGACCTATGCTTGCTTCCATCTGTGCGTCATGTTTAAATTCAAATGAAATTTGAATTGAGGAATTTTCAAAAGCCTCATGAAACCTCTAAAAATAACCAACATTTAAATCTTCTCAAATGAGTCCAAGAAAATGTTCCTGTTATTCCATAGAAATATTGGTAAGAGGTAAAATTCAAACCAATATTTTTGGAGTCACAGAGATATTTATTTTGGCCATTTGAATTAATCCAATAACTATTTGCTTTGGATTTATATTTAATATATATATTAAATATGACTCCAATAATTCTGGAAGTTTGTGAGTGGCTTTGTATATATTTTAGCAAGCCACATAAAAACCTACAGAATTTATAAAAATGATTTAGTGTCTAAAACTAAATCAAAACAAACTACGGAAAATAGACAACAGAATTAAATAGAAATAAGAGAGAAAGGCCAGGAGGCCACTTACCTGGCTGGGCCGGCCCACCTGGCCCGTGCCAGTCACCCTCCTCCTTGCGCCAGAATGACGTCGGCGTGTCGACGCGCGCGCGCCCGAACTCCACCTCCTGCTTCCACCTCCTCCTGCCTCTCTGCTCGCTTCCCCGACCCCCTGGAGATGCCACGCACCTCCCTGGCGCCACGTCCACTTCTCCCTCCGTCCCTATCCCCCTCTGCTCTCTCTCCCTCCCGCGACTGAACGGAGCCCGTCGCCGCCGACCAGCGCTCGCGCGGCCGCAACCATCCCGAAGCCTCTCCGTCACGCCCTCGAGCTCCGCCGGTCCTCCCTCGTCCTCCTCGTCGTCTCACGCGACCAGAAGAGCCCCGGAACACCGCCCCCGATGTTTTCCCCCTCCTCGGCCACCGGAGATCCGCCTCGCCGTCCCGCTCGCTCCGACGCTTCCCCGGCCCCGTCGTCTGCACCGGCCAACTCCCCGTGAGCTCCTCTTCCTTCTCCCCCTCTCCGTTCTCTCGTTTGCACGCCGTAGTTGCCGCCTTGCCAACGACCGAAACCCGCCGCCGCCCGCGCTCGTCGTCGGCGAAGCCTCGGTGACCTTTTGGTCCCGTGCGTGCGCCCGTTGCGCTCGCAACGTTCCGTAGAGCAGAACTAGCATGACAGCCGGCTCGTTTGCAAGCCGCAGCGCCAACCCCGCACCCACCCGTAGCTCCGGCCGCCGCCACGAGCTCGACTCCGGCGAGCATGATCCACCCCAGCCCCTCCCATTTGGCTCTCTGGATGCGCAAGAGCGAGGGCTATGCCCTGGTGCCCTCAGTGCGCGAATCCGATGCCCCTAGCGCAAGTCCGGCGTGCCCCCGCCGTGCTCTGTGGTCGTCGCGGGCTAATCTCCGGCCAGCTGACGTGGCTGGCTTAATTAGCCACTAACCACCGCATCATGTCACAGACAGCCGGGCCCCATCGCTTAACTAACCGGCTAACTAAAATAGATTAGTTTTAATCTAATTGCAGTGGCCCCACGCGTCAGCTTTGACCGCGCTGACGTGGCCGTTGACTGGGCCCACATGTCAGCGACACAAACTCGTCTGAGACACTGACGTGTGGACCCCACTGGCCAGGCTTGACCTGGACCAGCCCCGTTGACTTTCTGACGTCACTAATACGTCATGCTGACGCAGTATTTGTTTCTGGAATTTAAATAAATCTTAAATGATTTATTATTTTCAGAAAAATGTCCAAAACTTCTAAAAATCATAGAAATTCAACCGTAACTCCAAATTAAATAATTTATATATGAAAAATTATCAGAAAAATTCAAGGAATCCATCTGTACCATTTTCATGCATGTTTGAACAACTTAACCTCACTGTTTAGACCAAAACATGATAATGCACTATTTGAATTCATAGTTTGAATTTGAATTTGAACCTAGTGTTCAAACTAGCACCATTTAACGTGTTGCTAGATGCATTAGCCCAAAACACATTCGTATTGCCATGTCATAGCATGCATCATATTGTGCATTGCATTGATCGTGTTTCTTCTGTGTTTGCCGGTGTTGTTCCCCCTCGGTAGACGCTGTACCGATGATGTGATCGTTGACACCGATGAAGAGCTATATCATCTTCAGAAGTGCCAGGCAAGCAAAACCCCCTTGTTCATTCCGATACAATCCTACTCTCTCGCTCCTGCCCTCTTTTACTGCATTAGGACAACAACGACATATTGGTTACTTGCTGCGGTAGTTGAACCCCTTTATCCTTTGCATGACCTGTCATTGCCACAGTAAATAGATGAAACCCACTAGCATGAGTAGGAGTTGTTTGAGCCCTGTTGTGCCTACTCATTCATGCTTGTTTGTCATGCCTGCTATTGCTTAGAGTTGAGTCAGGTCTGATTCATCGGGGATGAATCGGAGGTGTGTAAACATGTCCCACTATGTGTGAGCTAAGTGTGTGAACACGATTTGGTAAAGGTAGCGGTGAGAGGCCATGTAGGAGTACATGGTGGGTTGTTTCATTGAAACCGTCCTCAGGAACTGAGTTCTGTGTTTGTGATCCATGATCAGTTACTACCACACATTGGGCTCCGGGCGCTCCAAGCTCTCTCGACTTATTAATCAACTCGATCTCTGTCCAGGAGTTGCAACTAGTTTCTGGTGTTTGTAGGTAGTGTTAGTAGTCTATCAAGTGGCACCCGGTACAGGTGGGCTTGGGACAGACTAGGCACAGTGGCCCGGTGTACCAAGTAGCACCCGGATGGTGGGCTTGGGAACCCTGCACACATCATTTGGGGCCGTGAGCGACACCCCGGCCGGATCTCCTTGCGGATGGAACCCGAATAGGCGATAAACCTGGACGAGAGACTTGTGTGGTTAGTCAGGTCGTGGCTGACACCCTCGCTGGGCTTCCGCTTGAAGGTTGCCGAGTACATGTCGTGTAAACAGCGGTAAGTGGTGAGAGCGTGTGTGAAGAAGTACACCCCTGCAGGGTTAATATGGTCTATTCGAATAGCCGTGTCCACGGAACAGGACTTCTGGGTTGCCTATACAGTTCATAGACAAGTGTAAGTGGATACTTTAAAATACGCAAGATAAGCGTGAGTGCTATGGATGACGTTCTCGTAGGGAGACGGGAGCGGATCCATAGTGGTGTATTGATATGGTGAATATGTGGACTCGTGTGCGCCACCTCAAAAGAGTTACTTGCAGTCGTAGTTCAGGTTAGCCACTGAGTCAAAGCTGGCTTGCTGCAGTTAAACCCCACCATCCCCTTTGTTGATAATGATGCATATGTAGTTAGTTCTGATGTAAGTCTTGGTGGGTACATTTGTACTCACGTTGCTTAATTTATGTTTTTGCAGAGAGACTTCAGTCTCACTAGTAGTTCCACGTGGACTTCGACGTTTAGCTTGTTACCTCAGCTACGATCTTGTGCCCTCGGCAGGATCTGGTAGATAGTCAGGCTTCTCAGCCTTTTTCATTTGTAGATGTATGTACTCAGACATGTTAAGCTTCCGCATGTGCTTGGACTTGTATGCTCTGATTGTTGGGTCATGAGACCCATGTTTGAATAACTCGCTCCTCAGAGCCTATTGAATAAATACTTGAGTCGTAGAGTCATGTTGTGATGCCATGTTGTATTGCACATATCGAGCATATTGTGTGTATGTTATTGAAATGCTTGGTATGTGTGGGATCTGACAACCTAGTTGTTTATCCTTGGTAGCATCTCTTACCGGGAAATGTCTCCTAGTGTTTCCACTGAGCCATGGTAGCTTGCTACTGCTCCGGAACACTTAGGCTGGCCGGCATGTGTCCTACTTTGTTCCTGTGTCTGTCCCTTCGGGGAAATGTCACGCGACGAATACCGGAGTCCTGTTAGCCCGCTACAGCCCGGTTCACCGGAGTCCTGCTAGCCCAGTGCTACAGCCTGGATTCACTCGCTGATGACCGACACGTTCGATGTTGGGTCATGGATGCCTGTCCCTGTAAGTTTGTGCCACTTTGGGTTTACGACTAGCCATGTCAGCCCGGGCTCCTTATCATATGGATGCTAGCGACACTATCATATACGTGTGCCAAAAGACGCAAATGGTCCCGGGCAAAGGTAAGGCGACACCCGTGGGAATACCGTGCATGAGGCCGCAAAGTGATATGAGGTGTTACATGCTAGATCGATGTGGCATTGAGTCGGGGTCCTGACAGGCGTTCGAGTTTATACTCTTCGGCCGCTAGGACTTCGGTCCATCTGTCGGGTAGCAAGTCTTGGTCAGCTCTAAGTTGCTGCTGTTTTTTCTTGAGGCTACTTGTCGTGGCCATAAGCCTGCATTTGAAACGCTCTTGTTCGACGGGATCCTCTGGCACGACGAATTCGTCGTCATCGAGGCTTGCCTCGTCTTCGGAGGGAGGCATATAATTGTCGTCCTCGACCTCTCTGTCGGCCGCTCTCTCATGAGGGCTGGCTCCTTCGTCCTCCTGCACTGAATCCTGCTGGAAGGGGTTGTCTTCGGCACTGTCCGTCGTGTTGTTATCTCCGGTGCCAGAATCGCCGTTTTTGCTTTGGCGGGACTTAGAGCGGCGCCGCTGACGTCGGCGCTTGGTTTGCTTCTTGGAGGGGTCGTCCTCCATTTTTTCATCGCCATCCCCTGCTTTGCGGGTGTCCACCATGTATATGTCATATGACGAGGTGGCTTTCCAGTTCCCTGTAGGTGCTGGTTCTTGGTCGTCTCCTTCATTGGCATCCATACCGTCGATGTCTTCGGAGTCAAAGTCGAGCATGTCAGTTAAATCGTCGACAGTGGCTACGAGGTGGGTGGTGGGTGGGCCTCGAATTTCTTCGTCATCCGCATCCCAACCATGCTGACCGTAATCCGGCTAGGGCTCTCCTGACAAAGAGAGAGACTTTAGTGAATTCAGGATATCGCCAAAGTGCGAGTGCTGAAAGACGTCTGTGGCGGTGAACTCCATGATCGGAGCCCAATCGGGTTCGATCGGAAGAGGTGTGGGATATACGGAGTCCAGAACGGAGTCCGGCACCTTGGAGTCACGGGCCCTGCAAAGGACTAGGCTGGTATTCGGCTCTATCGCCGTAGAGATTGCGGCTCCCGGGGTGGCGTCCAACCATCCATCCCCGACTAGCGCAGTCGGCTCCGAGCTAATGATCGGAGCGGACACCTGAGCGGCACTCTGGGCGCTGTCCGGCGGCAGAGTTAGATCATGCCCATCGGGACAGAGCGGCACGCTCGGCCGTGGCTCAAATCCATCGAAGATCAAGTCCCCGCAGATGTCGGCCATGTAATTTAAGCTTCCAAACCTGACCTGATGGCCAGGGGCGTAGCTTTCGATCTACTCCAGATGGCCAAGAGAGTTGGCCCGCAGTGCGAAGCCACCGAATACGAAGATCTGTCCGGGGAGAAAGGTCTCACCCTGGACCGCGTCGTGATTGATGATCAAAGAAGCCATCGGGCCTAAAGGTGATGACACAGAGGAACTCTCAATGAAAGCACCAATGTCGGTGTCAAAACCGGCGGATCTCGGGTAGGGGGTCCCGAACTGTGCGTCTAGGCGGATGGTAATAGGAGACAAGGGACATGATGTTTTTACCCAGGTTCGGGCCCTCTCGATGGAGGTAAAACCCTACTCCTACTTGATTAATATTGATGATATGGGTAGTACAAGAGTGGATCTACCATGAGATCAGAGAGGCTAAACCCTAGAAGCTAGCCTATGGTATGATTGTTGTTCGTCCTACGGACTAAAACTCTCCAGTTTATATAGACACCAGAGAGGGCTAGGGTTACACAGAGTCGGTTACAATGGGAGGAGATCTTCATATCGTATCGCCAAGCTTGCCTTCCACGCCAAGGAAAGTCCCATCCGAACACGGGACGGAGTCTTCAATCTTGTATCTTCATAGTCCAGGAGTCCGGCCAAAGGTCATAGTCTGGCCATCCGGACACCCCCTAATCCAGGACTCCCTCAATGCCCAAGGTCAAGTTCTCTCCTTCGAGCAAGTTCAAGATCAAGAGCAAGCTCAAGATCAAGAACAAGCTCAAGACGGCGCTCAAGATGATCAAGTTAACCCTCCTCTTTTCACATCCGAGGAGGAATTAGAGCGCCGTGCCGTGAAGATCGCTTCCAAGCTCACTACCAAAGGTCATCTCATGGAGAATGTGGTTGGAAGCCTAAGAAAGGGGGTAAGCACTCATAGACAATTAGCAAACTATTGTGAACATCGTGCGTTTTGTTTCTTGTGTTGAACCCCAAAAGGTTTATGAGGCGCTCGAGGATCCGGATTGTCTCAATGCCATGCATGAAGAACTCAACAACTTAGAGCACAACCAAGTGTGGAAATTAGTGCCAAGGCCGATTAGGAATCATAATGTCATTGGAACCAAGTGGATATTGAAGAACAAGCAAGATTCTCATGGGATCATTATTCGCAACAAGGCTCGTTTGGTGGCACCAGGCTACTCCCAAGTCGAGGGTATCGACTACGGTGAAACCTTTGCCCCCGTTGCTCTCCTTGAATCTATTCGTTTGTTAATTGCTTATGCCTCTCATCATAATTTCAAGCTGGAACAAATGGATGTGAAGAGTGCTTTTCTTAATGGTCCCATTAATGAGTTGGTGTATGTCAAACAACCCCCGGGGTTCGAGGATCCTTATTTCCCCGATCATGTGTACCAACTCCACAAGGCGCTCTATGGCCTTAAACAAGCCCCACGTGCATGGTATGAGCATCTTATGGAGTTGTTACAAGATCGTGGGTTCGAAATCGGGAAAATCAACCCCACTCTTTTTACTAAGAAGGTCAAAGGGGAGTTGTTTGTGTGCCAACTATATGTTGATGATATTATTTTTGGTTCCCCTAACAAAGCTTTCAATGAAGAATTTGCCGCTCTCATGACCTCAAAGTTCAAGATGTCTATGATGGGAGAGTTGAAGTTCTTTCTAGGGTTCGAAATCAAGCAAAGAAGAGAAGGAACCTTCATCAACCAAGCCAAATACACTCAAGACATGCTCAAGAGATTCAAGCTAAGTGATGTCAAGCCGTCCTCCACTCCCATGCCCGTCAAATGCCAACTTGACATTGATCCCAATGGTAAAGCGGTGGATCAAAAGGTATATCACTCCATGATTGGCTCCTTGCTTTACCTTTGTGCATCTAGACCGGATATCATGTTGAGTGTGGGTATTTGTGCACGGTTTCAAGCCACACCTAAGGAAAGCCACTTTGTGGCGGTCAAGCGAATCTTTCGATATTTGGCTCATACCCCAAACTTTGGCTTATGGTACCCAAGAGGAGCCAACTTTGATCTTTTGGGCTATACAGATTCAGATTGGGCGGGAGACAAAGTGGATAGGAAGTCCACCTCCGAAGGGTGCCAATTGCTTGGTTGCTCTTTAGTGAGTTGGTCTTCTAAGAAGCAAAGTTGTGTATCTCTCTCGTCCACCGAAGCGGAGTATGTGGCTGCCGGTAGTTGTTGTGCTCAACTCCTATGGATGAGGCAAACTTTGAAGCATTACGGTGTCACTTGTGACAAAGTGCCTCTTTGTTGTGAAAATGAAAGTGCCATCAAGATCTCTCTCAACCCGGTGCAACACTTCAAGACGAAGCATATTGAGATTCGGTATCACTTCATCCGGGATCACATTAGGCGAGGGGAGATCAAGCTCAAGTATGTCAACACTCATGATAACCTTGCAGATATTTTCACGAAGCCCTTGGATGAAGCAAGCTTTCACGAGTTAAGGCATGAGCTAAATATCATTGATTCGAGCAATGTGGTTTGAACCCTTGCACACCCCATCATACTCATCATGCTATCTTTTCTAGGTGTAGGCATGGACATAGGGGTAGTGTTGTTCTCTCAATGAACTTTCCCTCCCCCCATTATGCATAAATTGATCAAACTCTTTCACATTAGCCATTTTTATGGTACTTGTGCTTCAAAGACGAGTTTCGGTCATGGGCCCAAGGATAATTCTTTGCGGTGCCATACCAAGTGACTCATACATAGGTGGCTTCGGCCACCGCCCTCTCTTCCTGAGAGTTGTGGTTAGTGTGTCGATCTTCGTTGTCTTGTGCCTTTTTCTCTATGCCATGTTTGTGTCGTCGTTTGTTCTTGCTTCTTGGCTGTTCGGCGTATTGAAGGTTGTCTTGCAAATGTTGTTTCCCTCTCGTGTGAAACTTGCACTTTCATGGGGTTACGGTACTACCGTGGCAAGCCACGGTACTACCGCAGGGGTTGGTGGCTCTGTGCGTGAATAGTTGCTTCCCAGGGGCACAGTACAACCGCTTCCATCGTGGCAGTAATTTTTTACTGCCGCTGGAAGAGCGGTACTACCGCCCAGCATGCGGCACTTCCGCCCGGGCGGTACTACCGCGATGACCGTGGTACTACCGTGCCCACGCGAGCGGGTGGGGGTTAAGAGCCGGGCAGGGGGAGTTCTAACTCCCCCATACCCATTCATCTCTATTCCCCGCCCCGTCTCTCTCTCTCCTGCCCAAGAACGACGCCGGAGGCCCTCGTCGGATCTCCGTCTCCGACCGCCTTCCTCAGATTCCGACCGGTGGGATCGTTCCCCACCTCGCCCCCTTGCCATGGACCAAGGTTTTTCCCCAAGTTCCTCTCCTTTTCTTCCGTTCTTGTGCTTCTAGGTCTTGGGAAGATGCATGTGGTGTTCATGAGATTTTTCGCTAAATCTGTGTAAGAGGGATTTGTAGGAGAGTGGTAGTGTAGTAAGCATGCTTTTTGGATTGTCAAAATAGTTCCGTTTGATCAACGGTAGTACCAATGTAGACTTGCGGAGGTTCTAGATCCAGATCCGCAGCTCATGTCGCGTTTTTCGATCCATGCGGTACTACCGCTCCTCCTGGAGCGGTACTACCGCACCCTCGCTCGTAGCCGGCTCCGCGCGGTACTTCCGCTCCTTGGAGTAGTACTTTTCCTGTTTCACTTGATCTCCAAGACTTTGGAGAAGCTCTATCCCAGTGATGAGTTTGAAGCCCCAGGATGGATTCTTCATGAGCCCATCAAGCTCCGCATCAAAAGCTAATGGGCTAACACCACCACTGCTGCTCAGGCTGCCAAGATGGCTGTGGATGAGGAGGAGATTGAGGAGGAGGAAGCTGCTGAGGACCGCTCTGCTGGGTACACTCCTCCCTCTGCTGAGCCCTCTTGGGCGAAGAAGCTGAAGACAAAGATGAAGAGGTTGTTCTGCATGCAGATCAAGGGTCAGTACAAGGCACATGTTGCTCAGAAGGAGAGTCGCCGTCGCGACAAGAGGATCTTGAGGGCGTGTGGCGAGGAGGCGTCTAGCGGATCTAAGAAGCACATCACCCCTGAGGTTGCCTGGATGGCTAAGAAAGGTTACAAGTGAAGGAAATATGCCCTAGAGGCAATAATAAAGTTATTATTTATTTCCTTATATCATGATAAATATTTATTATTCATGCTAGGATTGTATTAACCGGAAACATAATACATGTGTGAATACATAGACAAACATAGTGTCACTAGTATGCCTCTACTTGACTAGCCCGTGAATCAAAGATGGTTAAGTTTCCTAGCCATGGACAAAAGAGTTGTCATTTGATTAACGGGATCACATCATTAGGAGAATGATGTGATTGACTTGACCCATTCCGTTAGCCTAGCACTTGATCGTTTAGTATGTTGCTATTGCTTTCTTCATGACTTATACATGTTCCTGTAACTATGAGATTATGCAACTCCCGTTTACCGGAGGAACACTTTGGGTGCTACCAAACGTCACAACGTAACTGGGTGATTATAAAGGAGTACTACAGGTGTCTCCAAAGGTACATGTTGGGTTGGCGTATTTCGAGATTAGGTTTTGTCACTCCGATTGTCGGAGAGGTATCTCTGGGCCCTCTCGGTAATGCACATCACTTAAGCCTTGCAAGCATTGCAACTAATGTGTTAGTTGTGAGATGATGTATTACGTAACGAGTAAAGAGACTTGCCAGTAACGATATTGAACTGGGTATTAGATACCGACGATCGAATCTCGGGCAAGTAACATGCCGATGACAAAGGGAACAAAGTATGTTGTTTTGCGGTTTGACCGATAAAGATCTTCGTAGAATATGTAGGAGCCAATATGGGCATCCAGGTTCCGCTATTGGTTATTGACCAAGAATAGTTCTAGGTGATGTCTACATAGTTCTCGAACCCGTAGGGTCCGCACGCTTAAGGTTTCGATGACAGTTATATTATGAGTTTATGAGTTTTGATGTACCGAAGGAGTTCGGAGTCCTGGATGAGATCAGGGACATGACGAGGAGTCTCGAAATGGTCGAGACATAAAGATCGATATATTGGACGACTATATTCGGAGTTCGGAAAGGTTCCGAGTGATTCGAGTATTTTTTGGAGTACCGGAGAGTTACGGGAATTCGCCGGGGAGAAGTATTGGGCCTTATTGGGCCATACGGGAAAGAGAGAGGGGCTGCCTAGGGGAGGCTGCGCCCCCCCCCCCAAGGCCTAGTCCTAATTGGACTAGGGGGAGGGGCCGCACCCCCTCCTTCCTTCCCTTCTCTCTTCCCCTTCCTTCTCTCCTACTCCTACTAGGAAAGGAGGAGTCCTACTCCCGGTGGGAGTAGGACTCCCCCCTTGGGCGCGCCTCCTCCTCCTCCTTGGCCGTCCCTCCTCCCCTTGCTCCTTTATATACGGGGGCAGGGGGCACCCCATGACACACAAGTTGATCTACGGATCGTTCCTTAGCCGTGTGCGGTGCCCCCCTCCACCATATTCCACCTCGGTCATATCGTCGCGGAGTTTAGGCCAAGCCCTGCGCCGGTAGAACATCATCATCGTCACCACGCCATCGTGCTGACAGAACTCATCCCCGAAGCTTTGCTGGATCGGAGCCCGGGGATCGTCATCGAGCTGAATGTGTGCTGAACTCGGAGGTGCCGTATGTTCGGTGCTTGGATCGATCGGATCGTGAAGACGTACGACTACATCAACCGCGTTGTGCTAACGCTTCCGCTTACGGTCTACGAGGGTACATGGACAATACTCTCCCCTCTCATTGCTATGCCATCACCATGATCTTGCGTGTACATAGGATTTTTTTTTAAATTACTACGTTCCCCAATAGTGGCATCCGAGCCTAGGTTTTATGCGTAGATGTCATATGCATGAGTAGAACACAAGTGAGTTGTGGGCGATACAAGTCATACTGCTTACCAGCATGTCATACTTTGGCTCAGCGGTATTGTGAGATGAAGCGGCCCGGACCGACATTACGCGTACGCTTACGCGAGACTGGTTTCACCGTTACGAGCACTCGTGCTTAAAGGTGACTGGCGGGTGTCTGTCTCTCTCACTTTAGCTGAATCGAGTGTGGCTACGCCCGGTCCTTGCGAAGGTTAAAACAGCACTAACTTGACGAACTATCGTTGTGGTTTTGATGCGTAGGTAAGAACGGTTCTTGCTAAGCCCGTAGCAGCCACGTAAAATTTGCAACAACAAAGTAGAGGACGTCTAACTTGTTTTTGTAGGGCATGTTGTGATGTGATATGGTCAAGACGTGATGCTATATTTTATTGTATGAGATGATCATGTTTTGTAACCAAAGTTATCGGCAACTGGCAGGAGCCATATGGTTGTCGCTTTATTGTATGAAATGCAAACGCCCTATAATTGCTTTACTTTATCACTAAGCGGTAGCGATAGTCGTAGAAGCAATAGATGGTGTAACGACAATGATGCTATGATGGAGATCAAGGTGTCGCGCCGGTGACGATGGTGATCATGACGGTGCTTCAAAGATGGAGATCACAAGCACAAGATGATGATGGCCATATCATATCACTTATATTGATTGCATGTGATGTTTATCCTTTATGCATCTTATCTTGCTTTGATTGACGGTAGCATTTTAAGATGATCTCTCACTAATTATAAAGAAGTGTTCTCCCTGAGTATGCACCGTTGCGAAAGTTCTTTGTGCTGAGACACCACGTGATGATCGGGTGTGATAGGCTCTACGTTCAAATACAACGGGTGCAAAACAGTTGCACACGCGGAATACTCAGGTTAAACTTGACGAGCCTAGCATATACAGATATGGCCTCGGAACATGGAGACCGAAAGGTCGAGCGTGAATCATATAGTAGATATGATCAACATAGTGATGTTCACCATTGAAACTACTCCATCTCACATGATGATCGGACATGGTGTAGTTGATATGGATCACGTAATCACTTAGAGGATTAGAGGGATGTCTATCTAAGTGGGAGTTCTTAAGTAATATGATTAATTGAACTTTAATTTATCATGAACTTAGTCCTGGTAGTATTTTGCGAATTATGTTGTAGATCAATAGCTTGCGTTGTTGCTTTCATATGTTTATTTTGATATGTTCCTAGAGAAAATTGTGTTGAAAGATGTTAGTAGCGATGATGCGGATTGGATCCGTGATCTGAGGTTTATCCTCATTGTTGCATAGAAGAATTATGTCCTTAATGCACCGCTAGGTGACAGACCTATTGCAGGAGCAGATGCAGACGTTATGAACGTTTGGCTAGCTCAATATGATGACTACTTGATAGTTTAGTGCACCATGCTTAACGGCTTAGAATCGGGACTTCAAAGATGTTTTGAACGTCATGGACCATATGAGATGTTCCAGGAATTGAAGTTAATATTTCTAGCAAATACCCGAGTTGAGAGATATGAAGTCTCCAACAAGTTCTATAGCTAAAAGATGGAGGAGAATCGCTCAAGTAGTGAGCATGTGCTCAGATTGTCTGGGTAGTACAATCGCTTGAATCAAATGGGAGTTAATGTTCCAGATAAGATAGTGATTGATAGAGTTCTCTAGTCACCATCACCAAGTTAGTAGAACTTTGTGATGAACTACAGTATGCAAGGGATGACAAAAACGATTCCCGAGCTCTTCGTGATGTTGAAATCGACAAAGGTAGAAATCAAGAAAGAGCATCAAGTGTTGATGGTTGACAAGATCACTAGTTTCAAGAAAAGGGAAAAGGGAAATAAAGGGAACTTCAAGTAGAATGACAAGCAAGTTGTCACTCCCACGAAGAAGCCCAAAGCTGAACCAAAGCCTGAAACTGAGTGCTTGCACTGCAAAGGAAATGGTCACTAGAAACAGAAATACCCTGAATATTTGGTGGATAAGAAGGATGGCAGAGTGAACAAGGGTATATTTGATATACAGGTTATTGATGTGTACCTTACTAGTGTTTATAGTAGCCCCTGAGTATTTGATACTTGTTCGGTTGCTAAAATTAGTGACTCGAAACAGGAGTTACAAAATAAACAGAGACTAGTTGAGGGTGAAGTGATGATGTGTATTGGAAGTGGTTCCAAGATTGATATGATCATCATCGCACACTCCCTATACTTTCGGGATTAGTGTTAAACCTAAATAAATGTTATTTGGCATTTGCGTTGAGCATGAATATGATTTGATCATGTTTATTGCAATACGGTTATTCATTTAAAGTCAAAGAATAATTGTTATTCTGTTTACATGAATAAATCCTTCTATGGTCATACACCCAATGAAAATAGTTTGTTGGATCTCGATCGTAGTGATACACATAATCATAATATTGATGCCAAAAGATGCAAAGTTGATAATGATAGTGCAACTTATTTGTGGCACTGCCGTTTGGGTCATATCGGTGTAAAGCGCATGAAGAAACTCCATAAAGATGGAATTTTGGAATCACTTGGTTATGAATCATTTGATGCTTGCGAATCATGCCTTATGGGCAAGATGACTAAAACTCCGTTCTCCAGAACAATGGAGCGAGCTAGTGACTTATTGGAAATAATACATACTGATGTATGCGGTCCAATGAGTATTGATGCTCGTGGCGGGTATCGTTATTTTCTGACCTTCACGAGATGATTTGAGCAGATATGAGCATATCTTCTTAATGAAACACAAGTCTGAAACATTTGAAAAAGTTCAAAGAATTTCAGAGTGAAGTGGAGAATCATCGTAATAAGAAAATAAAGTTTCTACGATCTGATCGTGGAGGAGAATATTTGAGTTATGAGTTTGTTCTTCAATTAAAACAATGTGGAATAGTTTCACAAACTCATGCCACTTGGAACACCACAGCTTAATGGTGTGTCCGAACGTCATAACCGTACTTTATTGGATATAGTGCAATCTATGATATCTCTTATCGGTTTACCACTATTGTTTTGGGATTATGCATTAGAGACAGTTGCATTCACTTTAAATAGGGCACCATCAAAATCCATTGAGACGACACCTTATGAACTGTGGCTTGGCAAGAAACCAAAGTTGTCGTTTCTTAAAGTTTGGGGCTGCGATGCTTATGTGAAAAAATTTCAACCTGATAAGCTCGAACCTAAATCGGAGAAGTGCGTCTTCATAGAATACCCAAAGAAAATTGTTGGGTACACCTTCTATCACAGATCCGAAGGCAAAATATTTGTTGCTAGAGAAGGAGTTTCTCTCGAAAGAAGTGAGTGGGAGGAAAGTAGAACTTGATGAGGTAGTTGTACCTTCTCCCTTATTGGAAAGTAGTTCATCACAGAAATCAGTTCCAGTGATTCCTACACCAATTAGTGAGGAACCTAATGATGATGATCATGAAACTTCAGATCAAGTTACTACAAAACCTCGTAGGTCTTCCAGAGTAAGATCCGCACCAGAGTGGTCCGGTAATCCCGTTCTAGAAGTCATGTTACTAGACCATGATGAACCTACGAACTATGAGGAAGCGATGATGAGCCCAGATTCCATGAAATGGCTTGAGGCCATAAAGTCTGAGATAGGATCCATATATGAGAGCAAAGTATGGACTTTGATTGACTTTCACTGATCGGCAAGCCATGTTAAATAAATGGATCTTCAAGAGGAAGACGGACACTGATAGTAGTGTTACTATCTACAAAGCTCGACTTGTTGCGAAAGGTTTTCGACAAGTTCAAAGGTGTTGAATATGATGAGATTTTCTCACTCATATCGATGCTTAAGTTTGTCCGAATCATGTTAGCAATTGCCACATTTTATGAAATCTGGCAAATGGATGTCAAAACTGCATTCCTTAATAGATTTATTAAAGAAGAGTTGTATATGATCCAACCAGAAGGTTTTGTCAATCCTAAAGGTGCTAACAAAGTGTGCAAGCTCCAGCGATCCTTCAATGGACTGGTGCAAGCATCTCGGAGTTGGAATATACGCTTTGATGAGTTGATCAAAGCATATGGTTTTATACAGACTTTTGTAAAGGCCTGTATTTACAAGAAAGTGAGTGGGAGCTCTGTAGCATTTCTGATATTATATGTGCAAGACATATTGTTGATTGGAAATGATATAGAATTTCTGGATAGCATAAAAGGATACTTGAATAAAAGGTTTTTCAATGAAAGACCTCGGTGAAGCTGCTTACATATTGAGCATCAAGATCTATTGAGATAGATCAAGACGCTTGATAAGTTTTTCAATAAGTACATACTTTGTCAAGATTTTGAAATAGTTCAAAATGGAACAGTCAAAGAAAGAGTTCTTGCCTGTGTTGCAAGGTGTGAAGTTGAGAAAGACTCAAAACCCGACTATGGCAGAAAATAGAAAGAGAATGAAAAATCATTCCCTATGCCTCAGTCATAGGTTCTATAAAGTATGCTATGCTGTGAACCAGACCTATTGTATACCTTGCTCTGTGTTTGGCAAAGGAATACAATTTTGATCTAATAGTAGATCACTGGACAGCGGTCAAGAATATCCTTAGTGAGGACCAAGGAAATACTTCTCGATTATGGAGGTGATAAAAGAGCCCGTCATAAAAAGTTACATCGGTGCAAGCTTTTACACCGATCCAGATGACTCTAAGTCTCAATCTGGATACATATTGAAAGTGGGAGCAATTAGCTAGAGTAGCTCCATGCAGAGCATTGTAGACATAGAATATTTTCAAAATACATACGGCTCTGAATGTAACAGACCCGTTGACTAAGCTTCTCTCACAAGCAAAACATGATCATACCTTAGTACTCTTTGGGTGTTAATCACATAGCGATGTGAGCTAGATTATTGACTCTAGTAAACCCTTTGGGTGTTGATCACATGACGATGTGAACTATGGGTGTTAATCATATACAAATATGAATATTGGTGTTAAATCACATGATGATGTGAACTAGATTATTGACTCTAGTGCAAGTGGGAGACTGAAGGAAATATGCCATAGAGGCAATAATAAAGTTATTATTTATTTCCTTATATCATGATAAATGTTTATTATTCATGCTAGAATTGTATTAACCGGAAACATAATACATGTGTGAATACATAGACAAACATAGTGTCACTAGTATGCCTCTACTTGACTAGACCGTGAATCAAAGATGGTTAAGTTTCCTAGCCATGGACAAAAGAGTTGTCATTTGATTAACGGGATCACATCATTAGGAGAATGATGTGATTGACTTGACCCATTCCGTTAGCCTAGCACTTGATCGTTTAGTATGTTGCTATTGCTTTCTTCATGACTTATACATGTTCCTGTAACTATGAGATTATGCAACTCCAGTTTACCGGAGGAACACTTTGGGTGCTACCAAATGTCACAACATAACTGGGTGATTATAAAGGAGTACTACAGGTGTCTCCAAAGGTACATGTTGGGTTGGCGTATTTCGAGATTAGGTTTTGTCACTCCGATTGTCGGAGAGGTATCTCTGGGCCCTCTCGGTAATGCACATCACTTAAGCCTTGCAAGCATTGCAACTAATGAGTTAGTTGTGAGATGATGTATTACGTAACGAGTAAAGAGACTTGCCGGTAACGAGATTGAACTAGGTATTAGATACCGAGGATCGAATCTCGGGCAAGTAACATGCCGAAGACAAAGGGAACAAAGTATGTTGTTTTGCAGTTTGACCGATAAAGATCTTCGTAGAATATGTAGGAGCCAATATGGGCATCCAGGTTCCGCTATTGGTTATTGACCAAGAATAGTTCTAGGTGATGTCTACATAGTTCTCGAACCCGTAGGGTCCGCACGCTTAAGGTTTCGATGACAGTTATATTATGAGTTTATGAGTTTTGATGTACCGAAGGAGTTCGGAGTCCCGGATGAGATCGGGGACATGACGAGGAGTCTCGAAATGGTCGATACGTAAAGATCGATATATTGGACAACTATATTCGGAGTTCGGAAAGATTTCGAGTGATTCGGGTATTTTTCGGAGTACCGGAGAGTTACGGGAATTCGCCGGGGAGTATTGGGCCTTATTGGGCCATACGGGAAAGAGAGAGGGGCTGCCTAGGTATAACGCCCTCGATGCGGCTATATCTCCCACGTGTCGAAGCACGACTTAGAGGCATAACCGCATTGAAAGCAATGTCGCAAGTGAGGTAATCTTCACACAACCCATGTAATACATAAGGGAAAGAGATACATAGTTGGCTTACAATCGCCACTTCACACAATTACATGAATAAAGCATTACATCATCCAGATACAATCAAGGTCCGACTACGGAACCAAAATAAAAGAAGAACCCCAAATGCGACAAAGGTCCCCGATCGACCCCAACTGGGCTCCACTACTGATCAACTAGAACGAAACAACACAAAGGGCGAGATCTTCATCGAGCTCCTCCTTGAGCTTGGTTGCGTCATCTGCACGGTAACATAGGCACCTGCAAACTGGTTTTGGAAGTATCTGTGAGCCACGGGGACTCAGCAATCTCGCACCCGCGAGATCAAGACTATTTAAGCTTATAGGAAGGGTGGAGTAATGAGGTGGAGCTGCAGCAAGCGACTAGCATATATGGTGGCTACAATCGCAAAAGAGAGCGAGAAGAGAAGGCAAAGCACGGTCGATAAAAGTATGATCAAGAAGTGATCCTATAGCAACCTACGTCAAACATAACTCCAACACCGTGTTCACTTCCCGGACTCCGCCGGAAAGAGACCATCACGGTTACACACATGGTTGATGTATTTTAATTAAGGTCAACTTCGGGTTTTCTACAACCGGACGTTAACAAATTCCCATCCGCCCATAACCGCGGGCACGGCTTTCGAAAGATAATACCCTGCAGGGGTGTCCCAACTTAGCCCATCACAAGCTCTCACGGTCAACGAAGGAATAGACCTCCACCCGAGATGTTCCGATCAGACTCGGTATCCCGGTACAACAAGACATTTCGACGGGGTAAAACTAAACCAGCAACACCGCCCGAATGTGCCGACAAATCCCGATAGGAGCTGCACATATCTCTTTCTCAGGGCACACTCAGATGAGCAATCCGTACAACTAAAACCAAACCTCGAGTTTCCCCGAGGGGGCGCTGCACAGGGCTCTAGTTCGGACCAACACTCAGAGGAGCACTGGCCCGGGGGGTTAGAATAAAGATGACCCTTGAGTCTGCAGAACCCAAGGGAAGGTGGTAGGTTGTTAGTGCAAATGGTAAAACCAATGTTGGGCATTGCTGGAAGAGCTTTACTTAAGGCGAACTGTCAAGGGTTTCCCATTATAGCCCAACCGTGTAAGGAACGCAAAATCCGGGAACATAACACCGATATGACGGAAACTAGGGCGGCAAGAGTGGAACAAAACACCAGGCATAAGGCCGAGCCTTCCACCCTTTACCAAGTATATAGATGCATTAATTAAATAAGATATATTGTGATATCCCAACAAGTAAACATGTTCCAACAAGGAACAACATCTCCATGTTCCAACAAGGAACAAACTTCAATCTTCACCTGCAACTAACAATGCTATAAGAGGGGCTAAGCAAAGCGGTAACATAGCCAATCAACGGTTTGCTAGGACATGGTGGGTTAGAGGTTTGACATGGCAATTTGGGAGGCTGACAAGCAAATGGTAGGCATCGTAGCATTGGCATAGCAAAAGAGCGAGCAAACTAGCATAGCAAAGATAGTAGTGATTTCGAGGGTATGATCATCTTGCCTGAGATCCCGCAAGGAAGAAGAACGAGTCCATGAAGAAGACAAACGGCCGTAGACGAACGAAACCTCACAACTCTGGAACGAAACCGAAGCTAACGTGAGAAGCAACCCGGAAAGAAACAAACAACATGGTAAACACACAAGCATAAACAAGTCATGATGCACAAACGAGTATGATGCATGTCCGGTTTAATGAGGCATGGCATGGCAAAATGCAACAAACAATACTACAAGTTAAGTGGAGCTCAATATGCAACGAGGTGCATGTTGACGGAACACCACATCAATTATTTAGTTATCTCTCGTTTAAGCTACCCAACAATATTAACTGTTGTTAAACATGGCAAGAGGTGAAGCAAAATATAAACTATACCATCTAAACAATTTAAATGGGGCCGGATATAAAAACAACAAATCCGGTAAATCCCCATATGCATTTAGCAATTTAATGCAACAACAAGTTTAAACATTTTAAATGTTGTTATCATGATGCGGATGACATATACCAGTTTTATGCAATTTTATGAAAATGTTGACATGAGCATGTTATGAAGCATTTGTCACCGTGGCGGAAAGAAAGGGTGCCACGGCAACGATAACGAAAATGGTGCCACGGCAACATTCCGGTCCCGGTAACTCATGGAGGTACCGGTGCAAAAGGAAGTGTGACGTGAGCAAGTCATGCAAGATGGTGGGGTGATTCCGGCTTCCGGGTTCCCACGGTTCATCGGCATGACGAACGAGGAACGTGCATGAAGCAAACGGGCACGGTGCAAACATAGGGTGCATCTCATACAACACATGCATTCGGTCCACGGACGGCGTCTCGGGGTTATACCTTCGAAGCGTGCGTTTCGGGCGGATCGAGTTCGTCGAGGGAAGTAGTTGTTCACGGCGACGGTAGAGGTACTCGCGATCTTGGCAACGGTAGTCGTACATGTCCGGAGAGGAACTTGTTGCATCCACGGTATTCGGGCGTAGTGGAAGTAGTTGTTCACGGGTCGTCGTGGGAAGTAGTCGTACACGACGTAGTGGAAGTCGTGGTACACGTTCGGAGAGGAACTTGACGCCCACGGGGTCAACGGTAGAGGTACTTGACGCATCATGTAGTCGAACTTGGCATATCTGAAGGGGTACTTGACGAAATCCACATCGAATGTAGTCGTTCGGGCTCCCGTAGATGAACTTGACGGGTCCCATGAGTAGTCGTACTCGGCGAATCCACGTAGTTGCACGTATCTTTGTGCTGTAGCCGAACTTGATGAAAACCCACGGTGACGGTAGACGTACACGATCGGCTTGGTGGAACTTGGCGGTGGTCTCCTCGGGTCAACAGTGATGTGCAAGGGTTAGAACGCCCGGGCCTTGGGCGCGGGACGGCGTCCTGGTGGCATTGGCGCTCCTGCGGGCGTGGAGGACGACTTCTGCAGGCACGAAGCAGGGGGCAGCAGAGGGACTAGGCGCGGGGAGGACCGAACCGAGGCGGGGGAGGTCTTGGCGCAGGGCTCCGGCGACGCAGGGCACCGCAACGGGCCTGAGCGACGGCGAAACAGGAGAGGTCACCGGCGGGGACGCGACCTCGGGGCTCTGCTCCTGCAGGCGGAGGCTGGCAAAGGAGGGGCACGGGCGCAGGGAAGGGATGAGGCGGAGCGAGGAGAAGGGCGAGGAGGAGCGGGGGCGCTCGATGCAGGAGGAGGAAGGGCGAGGCCGCGGCGCTGGGGAGGAAGAGAGGCTGCGAGGGAGATGAGGGAGGAGGGAGAGCTGCGCGCTGGGCGCTGCGTGCGGAGGGAGAGAGCAAGGGAGATGAGATCGGGCAAGGAGGGAGGAGAGGGGATCAAGGGGAGCGGCCGCGAGAGGATCGGGCGCAGGAGGCTGCGGCGCTGGAGGAGGAACGAGGGGAGAGATGGGGTGCGTGGGGGCTGGGCTAGGGTTAGAGGCGGCTGGGCCTTGGGCCGGCTTAGGTAGGAGGGTTAGGTGGGCTGCGGCTGGAGAGACCGGTTGGGTCGGCCCAAGTGGAGAGGAAATGGCCAGAGGCCTGGCTGGGCTTACCTCTCTCTTCTCTCTCTTATATTTTCTTTAACAGAAAAGCAAAACGAGAGAGGAAAAGAAAAGGAGGGTTAGGGAAAGAAAATGCGCAAGGGGATAATTTCCTTGGACTCACAAAAATGAGTTTGATCCAGGAAAAATAGAAGTGGGCATGATCGAAAGATTAAATTCAAACTCATTTGATTTAAATTCAAATGATTTGAATAGGAAGTGAGGTTTGGGAAGGTCCAAAAATGTTCGGATTTTTGGTGGAGCTCCGGAAAATGATGAAATAAATATTGGCAAGGTTGAAGACCAAACTTGAAGCAGAAAAGGAACGAAATTATTTTGTAAGTGTGTTTTGGTGATTCCAAAATAGTGGAATATTTAATATAGCTCCCTAATATTGGAGGATGTGTTATAAAGAGAAGTCACCATGTGAGTCCCTCGATTTAAATGGATCGAAAAATCCATACAATTTATTTAGTTGAGGTTTTAAAAATTAAATGGCATGATGGCATGATGCAATGCAAATGATGCAACAAACAAAACAAATCACACGACGAAACTCGGAGTAGCTGGAAGTCTTCTGGAGCGTCGGTCTCGGGGCGTTACAACACTCCACCACTACAAGAGGATCTCGTCCCGAGATCTAGAATGGCACCGGAGAGAAAACGGAAGAGACAGAGAAGAGGTAAAACTAAGTTGCTTCTTTGACCAATGAGTGAAACCAAAGAACCTTGAGAGGTTGAACAAATTGAAAGAAAGAATACAAAGGAGATGAACGAGATTGCAAACAATCCGTTAGAAAGAGGAACAAGGAACATTACGAGAACTTGAAGGTTGCAAAGACATGAATCAAGAGTTTAATGGACAAGATAGAATTCGAAACCACTCCGGTTAAAACAAGATGAGAGGGGAAGAATTCGGGCAGTACTCCGGTTGAACATGGAAGGAATAGAACATGAACTTGAGAAGATGGGATGTTACTTGATGAAATCAACAACACACTGCCTCCGGAACTATTGAAAGAATGGCACAATGGGTAAGAAGGATTTCAGACAGCTCTCCAGTTGAGGAAGGAGGGAAAACTTGATAAGATTAGAGAACTCGAATGAAAACATGACACTCCGGTTAAATGGATAAGCAAGAAAAGAACATGATCCTCACGAATCGAGATGGTGAGTGAAAAGAGCAACGTCACAATGCCTCCGAAAGAAATAATAGAAGATATATCATTGGAATAACAGAATGGAGAAGAAAATGCCAACTTCTGCCACAAATGAGTTTGGAAAGCATCCTTGCAAAGAAGAATTGAACGGAGTTGTTGGAAAATCAACAATGAAAAGCACAAGCTTGTAGTGGGCTTATGGAAAACATCTCAAAATTATGAGGTGACAATCGGCCACTAACGGAAACAATTGCTTGCTTGAGATCAACGAAGAGATGAAAACTTCTTCCACCAAGATGATAAAGAGATAACTTGGATCATTGGCAAGCACCACAAATAGCAACATTCCCAATGGAAGGCTTTTAGGTGAAATATGACACAAGATAACTCCAACAACAAGGTTGATGGATTTAAAAATAACTCATTCTTAACAACATGTGAATCATGGAACATGAACTCAAATTATCAAGAATGACATAATACCACCTCCAAAATATGGTAGAAAGAATTGCACTCCGGATTACCATATGAAGAAAGCTTGAGCTCCTTAGGAAAGAATCTCGATGAAAACTTTGAGAAGGGAATTAAATCCTTGATGAACCATCATGTAGAACCTCCATGAAGAACTCCGGTAAACAAAAGGAATGAAAAGAAAGAGAAATTGAAAACACAAGGTGAATCCTTGCAATGATTTAGATGGATCTCCGTGATAATTAGAGCTTGGAACTCCGGGAAAAAAGAGAAGATGAAACAAATGAAACCGAGAATTTTAAGGGCCTCCGGAATAAAGAATTAATCGCTTGGATGAACAAGAATAAGAATTATGTTATGCTTATCCTTCACCAATTAAATTGACGACAATCAACGGATTTGGCATACTACTTATTCTCGTAGAAAGGATTAAAAGAGATATAGCGTAAACTTGAGAAGGTCTTCAACGAACCACCGGTAGGATTGGAACAACAAATGAATTGATATGATGAACAAGGAAGAGAAATCTTGAAAGAACCACCGTAAGAATTGAAAATGATCGAAGTAGGGGTGCATCACCGGTAAGAATTAGCAAATGAACGAAGGTGCTTGAGACAAACTAGATACATGAGAACAAAGAGATCAAGAACTGATTAGAGGATATTCGATTAATGCACCGGCAAGATAGGAGAATGATAACTGACGGCTGAGAATGAATAAACCTGAATTGATGGACTCCGGATGACAAACTGAGAAGACTCTTGAATATCTCCTGATGGGTGAAAAAGATTCTCAGAATCGAAAACAATTATGAGAGGATGGCAACAAGCTAGCACCATGAATTTTGAAGAGAATAGAGCAAGATTAAAGAGAAACTCTTCTTCGGTCTTCAAATGATGAGAATGACAACGAGAAACACCACCAAGAATTATTGAGGCACACCGGAAGAATCAAAAGCGAAGAGGTTGAGCCAACTATGAAAAGAATTTGAAAGATCTTGGAGAAAAGCATTTGACTAATGATAACTCATTCTTACGTCAAACTTGGAGAAGAATTTAGGATAGCTCTGGGAAAATAGAAGAGTCAGGTAAGATCCTGGGAAAAGACCTGTGGTTAGGGCCCACTCAAAAGAACACCGTTGAACAATTTGAAGAGAGATAATGCACCGGTTGAAATAAAAGACTTGAATGAGAGAACATCCTCGAAAGATCTTGAACGAATGCATAGTGGAAACACGAATCTTCGAGATATCTTGAGCACTCCGGAACAATTTAATAGCGAGAGATGGATGATTAAGAGGTGCACCGGCATAAGAAAAGCATTGGAAAAAAAAAGGAGTATGCTTAATACCAAAGCTTGAATTAAATCCACCGGAGAAGAAAAGAACGAGGAATGACGAACTTGAAGCTCCGTTAGAAACTTCATGAGAATCACCGGATAAGAACATTGAAGGAAAAGAATGGAGAGACTTCACATGAATAAAATGGATACTTGAAGAAGAAATCTTAGTCCTTGAACAAAAAGGGGTGGGAGGGCGGGAAAAACAAAGGCAACGTGGGGCAGTTGGAATGAACACCGTTGAGAAAAACTTAGGATTGATCTTGCGGATGGGGAGAATGATCGGATCCACTTGAAGAGAGACACACTGGTTGAAAAGGATTGGCAAGACAATCTCGATGATCAAGAAGGATTAGTATTCACATAGCAATATGAGAACACCATTTGGAAAAGGTATGGAATCAACATTTGACTTCGAAGCAACTCGAATACCACAACTCAAAACAAAACAAAGGATTGGCTTGCAAAATAAGCCAGAACAAACATATGATAGAGATTTCGTCCGAAGTTTTCGTGGTGGGGCCTACATGGGCTCGAGTGTACAGCACCATCATGTACAAGGCAGTGCACATGACATATGAAGCGTCCCCGAGTCGGCATAGCCAAGGACTCTTTAAGACACAACGAGACCACTGTAAAATCGACCGTGAATAGGCGGACCACTAGACGTCGAACCCCAATTTCATATCATACATCTGTCGGAAAGATATCCTAAGAGCTACTTGAATTCCCACCTATGAAACTCCCGAAATTTTCAGGTTATGCAATCAGGTGTTGGGGATACAGGGGAAGCATAATATCTCACCCAAAACTAGCAAATCCTACATCCAGCTGTATCCATCCTTCAACACATAACCAAGAAAACTTCGGAAACCGTCTACCTCAACCTTCGAAAAGCATCCGTTATACGAGTCATGGCAATACTCCCGTACTCACCTCAGTACTGGGTTATCGGGGTTATCTCACCAACGAACTGCATAAAAGAGATTTTCGATGTCGGCGTACTAAACTCAGGTATTCCAGAACTGCAACGATAAAATTATGATGACAACACCTCAGAGCTCAACTCCCCGGGACACTTCCACTAAACCCCTGACAGGAGGCACCAAGACAATGTTCTCATCATAAAACCATCGGAACGATTCCAAGATACCCGCGTGATCCTAAATTTTTTTTAGTGAAATTTGAGAAGAGAAGAGTCAAAACTCTACGTCAGGATGCCTTACCAGAGCGATGAAGAGACTGGGGAGTAAAAAGAATTCCTAACTCTCCGATATATATAATCCTAAATGACTCAAAATATTTTTCTAGACACAACTCGGCCGCTAAAAACGATCAAGCAATGGGGCTCCTAAGGTCGGGGAAGGCTCTGATTACCAACTTGTAACGCCCTCGATGCGGCTATATCTCCCACGTGTCGAAGCACGACTTAGAGGCATAACCGCATTGAAAGCAATGTCGCAAGTGAGGTAATCTTCACACAACCCATGTAATACATAAGGGAAAGAGATACATAGTTGGCTTACAATCGCCACTTCACACAATTACATGAATAAAGCATTACATCATCCAGATACAATCAAGGTCCGACTACGGAACCAAAATAAAAGAAGAACCCCAAATGCGACAAAGGTCCCCGATCGACCCCAACTGGGCTCCACTACTGATCAACTAGAACGAAACAACACAAAGGGCAAGATCTTCATCGAGCTCCTCCTAGAGCTTGGTTGCGTCACCTGCACGGTAACATAGGCACCTGCAAACTAGTTTTGGAAGTATCTGGTGAGCCACGGGGACTCAGCAATCTCGCACCCGCGAGATCAAGACTATTTAAGCTTATAGGAAGGATGGAGTAATGAGGTGGAGCTGCAGCAAGCGACTAGCATATATGGTGGCTAACATACGCAAATGAGAGCGAGAAGAGAAGGCAAAGCACGGTCGATAAAAGTATGATCAAGAAGTGATCCTATAGCAACCTACGTCAAGCATAACTCCAACACCGTGTTCACTTCCCGGACTCCGCCGGAAAGAGACCATCACGGTTACACACACGGTTGATGTATTTTAATTAAGGTCAACTTCGGGTTTTCTACAACCGGACGTTAACAAATTCCCATCTGCCCATAACCGCGGGCACGGCTTTCGAAAGATAATACCCTGCAGGGGTGTCCCAACTTAGCCCATGACAAGCTCTCACGGTCAACGAAGGAATAGACCTCCACCCGAGACGTTCCGATCAGACTCGGTATCCCGGTACAACAAGACATTTTGACAGGGTAAAACTAAACCAGCAACACCGCCCGAATGTGCCGACAAATCCCGATAGGAGCTGCACATATCTCTTTCTCAGGGCACACTCAGATGAGCAATCCGTACAACTAAAACCAAACCTCGAGTTTCCCCGAGGGGGCGCTGCACAGGGCTCTAGTTCGGACCAACACTCAGAGGAGCACTGGCCCGGGGGGGTTAGAATAAAGATGACCCTTGAGTCTGCAGAACCCAAGGGAAGGTGGTAGGTTGTTAGTGCAAATGGTAAAACCAATGTTGGGCATTGCTGGAAGAGCTTTACTTAAGGCGAACTGTCAAGGGGTTCCCATTATAGCCCAACCGTGTAAGGAACGCAAAATCCGGGAACATAACACCGATATGACGGAAACTAGGGCGGCGAGAGTGGAACAAAACACCAGGCATAAGGCCGAGCCTTCCACCCTTTACCAAGTATATAGATGCATTAATTAAATAAGATATATTGTGATATCCCAACAAGTAAACATGTTCCAACAAGGAACAACATCTCCATGTTCCAACAAGGAACAAACTTCAATCTTCACCTGCAACTAACAATGCTATAAGAGGGGCTAAGCAAAGCGGTAACATAGCCAATCAACGGTTTGCTAGGACATGGTGGGTTAGAGGTTTGACATGGCAATTTGGGAGGCTGACAAGCAAATGGTAGGCATCGTAGCATTGGCATAGCAAAAGAGCGAGCAAACTAGCATAGCAAAGATAGTAGTGATTTCGAGGGTATGATCATCTTGCCTGAGATCCCGCAAGGAAGAAGAACGAGTCCATGAAGAAGACAAACGGCCGTAGACGAACGAAACCTCACAACTCTGGAACGAAACCGAAGCTAACGTGAGAAGCAACCCGGAAAGAAACAAACAACATGGTAAACACACAAGCATAAACAAGTCATGATGCACAAACGAGTATGATGCATGTCCGGTTTAATGAGGCATGGCATGGCAAAATGCAACAAACAATACTACAAGTTAAGTGGAGCTCAATATGCAACGAGGTGCATGTTGACGGAACACCACATCAATTATTTAGTTATCTCTCGTTTAAGCTACCCAACAATATTAACTGTTGTTAAACATGGCAAGAGGTGAAGCAAAATATAAACTATACCATCTAAACAATTTAAATGGGGCCGGATATAAAAACAACAAATCCGGTAAATCCCCATATGCATTTAGCAATTTAATGCAACAACAAGTTTAAACATTTTAAATGTTGTTATCATGATGCGGATGACATATACCAGTTTTATGCAATTTTATGAAAATGTTGACATGAGCATGTTATGAAGCATTTGTCACCGTGGCGGAAAGAAAGGGTGCCACGGCAACGATAACGAAAATGGTGCCACGGCAACATTCCGGTCCCGGTAACTCATGGAGGTACCGGTGCAAAAGGAAGTGTGACGTGAGCAAGTCATGCAAGATGGTGGGGTGATTCCGGCTTCCGGGTTCCCACGGTTCATCGGCATGACGAACGAGGAACGTGCATGAAGCAAACGGGCACGGTGCAAACATAGGGTGCATCTCATACAACACATGCATTCGGTCCACGGACGGCGTCTCGGGGTTATACCTTCGAAGCGTGCGTTTCGGGCGGATCGAGTTCGTCGAGGGAAGTAGTTGTTCACGGCGACGGTAGAGGTACTCGCGATCTTGGCAACGGTAGTCGTACATGTCCGGAGAGGAACTTGTCGCATCCACGGTATTCGGGCGTAGTGGAAGTAGTTGTTCACGGGTCGTCGTGGGAAGTAGTCGTACACGACGTAGTGGAAGTCGTGGTACACGTTCGGAGAGGAACTTGACGCCCACGGGGTCAACGGTAGAGGTACTTGACGCATCATGTAGTCGAACTTGGCATATCTGAAGGGGTACTTGACGAAATCCACATCGAATGTAGTCGTTCGGGCTCCCGTAGATGAACTTGACGGGTCCCATGAGTAGTCGTACTCCGCGAATCCACGTAGTTGCACGTATCTTTGTGCTGTAGCCGAACTTGATGAAAACCCACGGTGACGGTAGACGTACACGATCGGCTTGGTGGAACTTGGCGGTGGTCTCCTCGGGTCAACAGTGATGTGCAAGGGTTAGAACGCCCGGGCCTTGGGCGCGGGACGGCGTCCTGGTGGCATTGGCGCTCCTGCGGGCGTGGAGGACGACTTCTGCAGGCACGAAGCAGGGGGCAGCAGAGGGACTAGGCGCGGGGAGGACCGAACCGAGGCGGGGGAGGTCTTGGCGCAGGGCTCCGGCGACGCAGGGCACCGCAACGGGCCTGAGCGACGGCGAAACAGGAGAGGTCACCGGCGGGGACGCGACCTCGGGGCTCTGCTCCTGCAGGCGGAGGCTGGCAAAGGAGGGGCACGGGCGCAGGGAAGGGATGAGGCGGAGCGAGGAGAAGGGCGAGGAGGAGCGGGGGCGCTCGATGCAGGAGGAGGAAGGGCGAGGCCGCGGCGCTGGGGAGGAAGAGAGGCTGCGAGGGAGATGAGGGAGGAGGGAGAGCTGCGCGCTGGGCGCTGCGTGCGGAGGGAGAGAGCGAGGGAGATGAGATCGGGCAAGGAGGGAGGAGAGGGGATCAAGGGGAGCGGCCGCGAGAGGATCGGGCGCAGGAGGCTGCGGCGCTGGAGGAGGAACGAGGGGAGAGATGGGGTGCGTGGGGGTTGGGCTAGGGTTAGAGGCGGCTGGGCCTTGGGCCGGCTTAGGTAGGAGGGTTAGGTGGGCTGCGGCTGGAGAGACCGGTTGGGTCGGCCCAAGTGGAGAGGAAATGGCCAGAGGCCTGGCTGGGCTTACCTCTCTCTTCTCTCTCTTATATTTTCTTTAACAGAAAAGCAAAAAGAGAGAGGAAAATAAAAGGAGGGTTAGGGAAAGAAAATGCGCAAGGGGATAATTTCCTTGGACTCACAAAAATGAGTTTGATCCAGGAAAAATAGAAGTGGGCATGATCGAAAGATTAAATTCAAACTCATTTGATTTAAATTCAAATGATTTGAATAGGAAGTGAGGTTTGGGAAGGTCCAAAAATGTTCGGATTTTTGGTGGAGCTCCGGAAAATGATGAAATAAATATTGGCAAGGTTGAAGACCAAACTTGAAGCAGAAAAGGAACGAAATTATTTTGTAAGTGTGTTTTGGTGATTCCAAAATAGTGGAATATTTAATATAGCTCCCTAATATTGGAGGATGTGTTATAAAGAGAAGTCACCATGTGAGTCCCTCGATTTAAATGGATCGAAAAATCCATACAATTTATTTAGTTGAGGTTTTAAAAATTAAATGGCATGATGGCATGATGCAATGCAAATGATGCAACAAACAAAACAAATCACACGACGAAACTCGGAGTAGCTGGAAGTCTTCTGGAGCGTCGGTCTCTGGGCGTTACACTAGGGCAGGCCGCCCCCCCCCCCCCAAGGCCTAGTCCGAATTGGACTAGGGGGAGGGGACGCACCCCCTCCTTCCTTCCCTTCTCTCTTCCCCTTCCTTCTCTCCTACTCCTACTAGGAAAGGAGGAGTCCTACTCCCGGTGGGAGTAGGACTCCACCCTTGGGCGCGCCTCCTCCTCCTTGGCCGGCCATCCTTCCCTTGCTCCTTTATATATGAGGGCAGAGGGGCACCCCATGACACACAAGTTGATCTACGGATCGTTCCTTAGCCGTGTGCGGTGTCCCCCTCCACCATATTCCACCTCGATCATATCGTCGCGGAGTTTAGGCGAAGCCCTGCGCCGGTAGAACATCATCATCGTCACCACGCCGTCGTGCTGACGGAACTCATCCCCGAAGCTTTGCTGGATCGGAGCCCGGGGATCGTCATCGAGCTGAACGTGTGCTGAACTCGGAGGTGCCGTACGTTCGGTGCTTGGATCGGTCGGATCGTGAAGACGTGCGACTACATCAACCGCGTTGTGCTAACGCTTCCGCTTACGGTCTACGAGGGTACGTGGACAATACTCTCCCCTCTCGTTGCTATGCCATCACCATGATCTTGCGTGTACGTAGGAATTTTTTTTGAAATTACTACGTTCCCCAACAACAAGTGGACTGATTCTGAGGAGGAGACCATTCCTGCTGCTGAGTCCGGCGACGAGGAGTCGTTTTCCGCTTGAGCTACCACCTATGTCGTAGGTGCCCTCTCTGCCTTTTTGGTGTCTCGATGCCAAAGGGGGAGAGAGTGTAGGATTTGCGTGTCGTGTGTCGTGTGTTTCGCCTTGTCGCTTTGCTTTCAGTCTGTTGAACTTCGTTTGGTTTGGTTTGTGCTTGTGAGACTAAGTTCTATCATATGGTGTAAGACATATGCACTCCTGCTTATCTTTATGTCTAGTTATATCCATCATCTTGCCTACTTGCTTAGTGTTGTTTTTACTGTTGCAAGAGATGCCTTGTCTATAAAATATAGGGGGAGTGTTGATCCTAGTATCTATGTCGTGCAGTCTAAAGCACATCCCTAGAGTGCACACATCTAGGGGGAGCCCGTCTATATTTTATAGATTGTGGATTTGTTGTTGCCTCACTCTTTATCCCTATGTGCAAATCCCGTATTGTCATCAGTCCACCAAAAAAGGGGGAGATTGTAAGGGCATATTTATCCCTTAGTAGTTTTGGTGATGGATGACAATGCTTTTGAGGACTAATCGTGTGCTCTGAGCTTTTCAGATATATCATGACTGAACACAAGACGATTTGTTGCCCCTCAAAGATTATTAAAGACGACGTTTCTCTACGTTTCTTTTCACCGGATTTGAGTCATAGGAAAGCCGTACTATTAAGAGGGGGTCTGCATTGGAAAGGTTTGGGTGGAATCTCACGTACACACATTCATTTTGCACCGCCTTTCCTTTGGCTCTCTGGAGTTTTCTCCGTCTCACCGTGTCTCTGCAGAATGAAGGACTCCTAGTGTTGTTGTTCATAGGCTGGCGGTAGTACTGCTCCCCAGAGCGGTACTACCGCAGACACCAGCGGTAGTACCGGGCTCCGGCATGGTAGTACCACTCCTTCTGAGCGGTAGTACTGTGAGCTCTGGCCTGGCGCTGCTACGCAAGCGGTAGTAGGGGCGGATGTAAATTTTTACATCCGCGTCCAACGCGGTAGTACCGTGCTCTGGCGCGGTAGTACCGTGCCGCCTGGCCAGGCACAGCGGCATGAGCGGAAGTAGGGGCAGATGTAATTTTTTTACATCTGCACCTTACACGGTAGTACCGCACCTGGTTTGCGGTAGTACCGTGTCGGACTTTTGCATAGATAAAATCTCAGCGGATGTAGTCACGGATGTAATTTTTTATATCCATGCCTACCGTGCCTGGACGGTGGTTCCCATGCGGTAGTACTGCACAGGGTCGCGGTAGTACCGCGCCAGCAGTTCTACCGCACCCTGTCGGTACTCATCTGGTCGGTTCTAGGCTCTGTCGCGCCCACGGTAGTACTGCGGGCCTCCGCGGTAGTACCGCAGTCCTGTGCGGTAGTACTGCTCCAGTGGTGCGGTAGTACCACGGGTCACGGGCTGAGTGGTGGGTAACGATTGGAATTGTCCCCCCACTATATAAAGGGGTCTTCTTCTCCAAGAAGACTTACCTCTTCCATCCCCAAGCTCCATTGTTGCTCCAACCTCCATTTTCGCCCGATCTCTCTCCCTAGCCAATCAAACTTGTTGATTTTCTAGGGATTGGTTGAGAAGGCCCCGATCTACACTTCCACCAAGAGAAATTTGACCCCTCCCCACTAATCTCTTGCGGATCTTGTTACTCTTGGGTGTTTGAGCACCCTAGACGGTTGAGGTCACCGCGGAGCCATAGTCCATTGTAGTGAAGCTTTGTGGTGTCGTTGGGAGCCTCCAATTAAGTTGTGGAGATTGCCCCAACCTTGTTTGTAAAGGTTCGGTCGCCGCCTCCAAGGGCACCAATAGTGGAATCACGGCATCTCGCATTGTGTGAGGGCGTGAGGAGAATACAGTGGCCCTAGTAGCTTCTTGGGGAGCATTGTGCCTCCACACCACTCCAACGGAGACGTACTTCCCCTCAAAGGGAAGGAACTTCGGTAACACATCCTCGTCTTCATCGGTTCCACTCTTGGTTATCTCTTACCTTTACTTGTGCGAGTTTTGTTGTGGTATTTCCCTTGCTTGCTTGTGTGCTTATTGTTATTGCATCATATAGGTTGCTCACCTAGTTGCATATCTAGACAACCTACTTTGATGCAAAGTTTAATTTGTTAAAGAAAAGCTAAAAATTGTTAGTTGCCTATTCACCCACCCACCCCTAGTCAACTATATCGATCCTTTCAATTGCTATCTTTAAAGTTTTTATAAAATAGTTTGGACTCGAACCTATATGGTCATTCTAATTTAGGGTCAATTTCTATTGTCGGCTAGCCCCTAATAGGGTTATTATCTTATACAAGAGGTGTGTTGATGATGCGGCAGGTAGGTCTCGTGCCACGGTTGTGTGGAGTGGAGAGGGCTAGGTTGCAAGGGATTTAAGGGTGGTCGCAAGCGCGGGTGGTGGTGAACAGGTGGGCTGAACCTGTTAATGAACATGTGGGGTATGGCCAGCGGGAGAAAGGGCATGGATGTTGCTGGACTAGGGCGGGCCAAAAGCAAGTTGCAGACGACTTGGAGTGATGGGAGTCATCGGTGGTGGCGGGGGTGGCTGGCTAGTACGATGAGAGAGAATTTGACGAAACTTGTCATTTTTAGAGTAAACTTTGTCCAAAGGGGTATGGTTTGAGGGATGAAAAGCTAAACCTTTGGGGAAATAAAGGTATAGGGGAAAACTTAGGTATGTCTTAATTCTAATTTTTTAAGGGATTAAAAAAATTAGGGGAAGAACGTGATATGGTCTAGGCATGATGGTTACGAAAGCAAAATGCCCTTTAGCGTGGGACTAAGTTTATACTCCCAAAACTGCAGATGGTCTTGACATTAAGAACATAAATGTGCAAAATATTTTCCTATTACTGAAATTTTCCTACAAATTCATTCAGGCACCACCCCTACCTCGAAAAGTTCGGTCCTCCACCAATCTCCCTATCCCACGAGCTCAGAGAACAGTGCCTCCTACGTAGGTAGGATAGTTCACAGAACCTTGCCACCCTTAGGTAGATTACACAATGCCTAGTCAACGATGGTTGCCCACCTTCTTTTGGTTAGATCTATGGTTGCTTCAGGAACCTCTTGTCATTGCTTTCCCTGCTATTTTCTAACACCACATAAAGCCCAATGCATTTGTATTAGCTATTATATTCCATGGTGGGATCGATCATTCCTTGCATAGTCGGCTAACCGTGGATGCGGCTTCGAAACTATACTCTTTGCATATTCTTGTGTTGCAGGTGAACTTGATGCGGCTGATGTCCGTATAATTCTTGGGTGAGGGCTCTTTACAACCAAAGGAGCTTATGCAGCGCTGCAGAATAAAATGATCCTCCAAGAGCTTCCCCGCAGATGGGATGCTAAAGTGTCGGCTTGAATCAAAATCTTTGGGTGGCTAGTGCACATGGATCGCATCAACACACGCCAAAACCTTAAAAAGAAAACGATTATTGACGATGAATCATGCCCCCATCCGCAACAACTTCTAGGAATATCGAGATTACCTCTTTTTCCAATGTAGCTTCGCGTAGGATTTGGAAAAAGATCAATATCACGCCTAATTACAAGACCATTGGTTCACCATGGGCTTCATCTTTGACACCGTAGTTGCCAACCTTTCTCAAACCGATCGAGTTACTCACAATGGTGTGAAAGATTTGGGATTCTCCATATGCTAAGGTTTTCCGTAATGAGAACCGTCCCACTAATGTTGTAATAGTCAATGCACAAATCGGCTTTAGAAGCCAGAACAAAAAACCACGCCCGAATGTGTCGCGATTTTATGTCGCGTTAAGCGGGGCCTTTGAAATACTCTCACCGTTTCATAATATAAAAGCGTTTTTGACACTAGTGAAGGGTGAAAAGCGTTTTTAACCCTAGTGTAATGTCAATACCGTTATTATATTATGGGACGGAGGGAGTACAATTCAGGTGGGATTCTCTCCCCTCCGTTGATTTCTTTACAAAAAAATATAACACAAACGTGGGAGCGCGCCCGAAAGTGCAAGTAAACAACACGAAATGTCCGTTCTCCGTATGAACCACGCACACATTTTCAGTCTCCACGAGTAGAGTAGAGAGCGCGTCGGAACCGTGGGAACGCGTAGAGCATGCATGACGCGGCCTCAACCCTCACGAGCCTGACTTTTTTCACGACACTGATTACTGATTTAATTAACGCGGACGGCAGCCTGATCCTGGTCCTGGTCCTCCCTTTGACATCAATCCATAGCTGCGACCTGCGAACACGTACGGCTGGACACCCCGAAATGATCCACAGCTTACACGTGTTATTAATTAATTAAAATAATAGCGCCAGAAAGGCCTAATCCTCGTCATCCTTCCAGAACAGCTCAAGCTAAGTGGTCAGTGATTAGCTTGAGGCCGCGCTTTGATTCGTTGTAATCAAATACAGAGGTGTTTATTTTACACCTATATCTTACCGGCCTCTCAGCAATTCTCGGGGGAAACAAAACGAAGAGCCGAGGTCTGTATTCTTTACAGGCGTATTTAAAATGAACACGACAAAGAAAACAGGGCCTGAATCAATTCGAGAAGTACCAGTTGGGAGAAACATTCTGCACGAAGCGTTTGTAAGGGCATCTCCATGGTCGGCCACGAAAACAGACAACCTAAATGTTCATAGACACATTCGGGTGTGTTCATGAACAGCGAATGTATACCATTTTTTTGTCCCTGTTCTTTTATCCTGTATCGGATACATTTAAATAAGTAAGATAACCTTCATCCACAATCGTATTGTGCAAATATTCTAACACAATAATAATTCAAACATGAAATTTTATAATAAAATAGTTTAAATTTGAATTCAATTTATCCAAACAATTTTTTTTAGTTTTCCCCTCGAATCTCCCGCAAATACTCAATCAGATCATCCTGAAGTTGCTCATGAGTTGTTCGATGATGAATTTGTTGATGCATTTGGATGTTTCTTGAACGTTGCATTCTGCTTAGGAAGTTCGATAGGATCACACGTTTGTTCAAATTTCAAACTGTGACATACTTCGTCACCCTCATTCTTCACAACCATGTTGTGCATGATTACACAAGTTGTTATCATCTCCCACGAGGTTTGAATCACATATCTTTGCAGGTCTCCGAACAACTGTAAAATGGTCTTGGAGCACTTCAAATGCTCTCTCGACATTCTTTCTAGCTTCTTCTTTCCTTTTTCGAAGTGAGATCTTTCTTGCCTCTTGGATCAGAGATGGTCTTAACGAAGGCCACTCACAAATGATCGATACCATCACAAAATATAATAGCCAATGTTGTACTCATGACCATTGATGGTATACTTGCATGTAGGAGCTTGTCCCGTACACAACCTTACATACAATGGAGACCGCTGCAGCATGTTGTGTCATTGTGAGACCCGGACTTCCCAAAGAAATAGTGACAAATTCAGAGGTTTTGTGATGCAACTGCTTCAATAATGATGGTTAGCTTCTTGCAATGGCCATGATATTGCCCTTGTAGATTATATGGACAATTCTTTCATTGCTAGTGCACGCAATTAAGGAATATGAGCACTGGCCATCCTCTTGCTTCTGACAATGCCATGAGCCGTGCGGGGTCTTTGACAGTTGGTTCTCTCAAGTACTCCATTCCAAACACTTTGATCTCAACATGGCAATGGGTACCCACTACCCGCAAACCCGGTGGGTAAAAACCCTATTAGGGTAAGGGTATGGAAAATTAAAATACCCATGGGTTTCTAAATGGGAAAAAGTTGTACCCATCGGGTAAGGCGGGTATGGGTACGGGAAGGCAATAACCATACCCGCGAACCCGCGAACCCGTATACTACTGCACCATGTCAAGTAGGTCCCATGTATCATTGACTCGATTCAGGAAAAAAACTAAGTTAACGCGCGCTAAGTACAACTTGTCAAGTAGATTTGTTGGGACATGGTCGTGGTCGCGGCTGCACTTGCTACTCCTAAAAGAACACATGTGCTTTGCCAATGACAAGTGCATGATAAGCGTCCAATCTGGTGATGCTCCGCACTTACCACTTTTTTTGAATATCTATGTTGCATGAATGTGTTGATGATTGGTCTATTGACGAATGTATATGATGTGTTGATGATTAGTCTATTGACGAATGTATATGATGTGTTGATGATTGGTCTATTGACGAATGTATATGATGTATGAATGTATTATTTGAATGCCTTCATGATTGTTTAGTCAACTTTGAACATGTTGAAATATAAATATCGAGATGGGTATTTTTACCCACGGGTATTACCTGTACCCAGCCGGGTATGGGTATGGAAACAATTTGAAACCCGAGGTGCGGGTATGGATACGGGTTTGGGTAGAAAATATTGAGACGGGTACGGGTTTGGGCACGCATTACCCTTACCCATACCCTGCGGGTGCCATGTTGGCCTTGATCACCACAGTAGCAAGCCTGACCATGGCTTTGATAATGTGGTTTCGGACATCCCAAGGTACTCGTCCCACGAATCTACGGTCATTGCCATAGGCAAGCATCCTCAAGGAAGCAATTACCTTCTGGTAACCAGAGAATTCAATGTTTTCAACGACATTTTTCTTCAAGATGAAGTTGTCATCATATGCCCGGAAACCATTGTAGAGGCGATCGAACACAGTTCGGCTCATCCGGAATGAACGGCAGAAAAAGGACCCGAATAGCGCATCAGGGACAGAGTAGTCAACCATCAACATCATATGCCTCTATGCCCTGTTCAACACTCTATGCCCCTTGATTGATCCCTTAAAATTGAGAACATGCTCCTCTACACGTTGTGCATCTTTAAGACCGAATTCATCGTGTTAGCTTCAAAGTAAACAACAAAGAAGACAATAAATTTGGCTATGGCATTTGGCCGAACACTTCCGCCATGAACGACAATTGCAGGGGCAGAGGAATCTGGGCGATGTCCGGACAAGGGATGGAAGGGAGGTGCAGGCAAGTCGGTTTGGCACTCGTGTGGAGCGTTGGAGGTCCGACAAGGCCTGAGCAGCGGAGCGGGTAGTGTGGCGGTGAGCCGGTGACAGACGGTCTCGGACTACACCGATACACAACAAGGACGGAGGAACTGTGACGCCCGGATACCTAAGCTACAGTAAACCACTGTTAATGATGCCACGTCAGCACAATTACTGTTGCTAATCTCGCGTTAGTTCGAAACTGATTAAAATTCAAATTCAAAATCAAATCAAACGGTAAAAGTTTTCAAACTTTAAAACTAAAATATTCGAGTTGTGCCAAATAATGCAAAGTTAATTGTGGTGAAGAAACCCCACTTTTATAAAATGTTTTAATACCCTAAAATGATTAAAATAGTAGGTAAAACAATTAAATAAATGCATTTTGGGTTTTATAAAATACTAAACTATTTTGTTCAGGGATAAAACCTTTCGTGGCAGTAGTTATAATTGTAACTCTATTTTAGCTATGGGTTTCACTTTTTGTAAAACTATAAACTATTATATAAGAAAAATAAAACAGAACAGAAAATAAATAAAAGAAAGAAAATACAAAAGAGAAACAGAAAACAAAAGGAAGAAAAAAAA
>NC_041385.1:607646535-607647073 GCF_002162155.2 Triticum dicoccoides
CGCCTGCCCTTGCTGGCGCCGCCCGCGGCAGCCAACCGCCGGCGCCCAGCCAACCGCGGCCCCTGCTACCTTCGCCGTAGCCGGCGCCCTCCCCTGTCCGGCGCCCGGTTGGGTTCGGCCACGTCCTGGCGCCCCGCACCCGATCCATCGCCCGCGCCCGTTTGGCCCTATGGGCAACTGCCCAGTGGGCCCCCCCCCCCTCACACCCCTGTTAAAAAAAAGATAAAAAAAAGAAGAATAATTAATTAATTAATTAATTAACTTAATTAATGTTGCTTAATTAACCAATTAACTATCTAATTAGCCTAAGTAAACATGTTAGTTAACTAGACAGTCAATGACAGGGGGCCCCACCCCTGTTGACCAGTCAAAGTTTGACTGGTCAAATGGGTTCCCCTGGTCCCACTTGTTAGCCTGTGTACAATTTTTGTGTACACTGTGCTGGGTACATCTAGCAATTTAACATTAATTTCGAATTAAAATAAATTAGAAAATGAATTAAAACTTTGAAAATTAATATAAAATAATTCGTAATTCG
>NC_041385.1:607647083-607648464 GCF_002162155.2 Triticum dicoccoides
AAAAAAAGATAAAAAAAAGAATAATTAATTAATTAATTAATTAATTAACTTAATTAATGTTGCTTAATTAACCAATTAACTATCTAATTAGCCTAAGTAAACATGTTAGTTAACTAGACAGTCAATGACAGGGGGCCCCACCCCTGTTGACCAGTCAAAGTTTGACTGGTCAAATGGGTTCCCCTGGTCCCACTTGTCAGCCTGTGTACAATTTTTGTGTACACTGTGCTGGGTACATCTAGCAATTTAACATTAATTTCGAATTAAAATAAATTAGAAAATGAATTAAAACTTTGAAAATTAATATAAAATAATTCGTAACTCGGATGGAAAAACTTTGTACATGAAAATTGCTCAGAACGACGAGACGATTCCGGATACGCAGCCCGTTCGTCCGCCACGCGTCCCTAGCATAGTGAACCTGCAAAATTTCACCTCCGGTTCATCTGTCCAAAAAGGCGAAACACCGGGGATATTTTCCCGGATGTTTCCCCCCTTCACCGGTATCACCTATCCCTGCGTTAGATCACCTCTAGCACCGCATTTGTCATGTTATGCTTTGATTGCTCTGTTGTTTATTATGTTCCCCCTCCGTTACTTTTTCCGGTAGATCCCGAGGCCGCTGCCAGTACCCCCTGTGATCGACTACGGTGTTGACGACCCCTCTCTCTTGCCAGAGCAACCAGGCAAGCCCCCCCCCCTTGATCACCATATATCGCCTATTCTATTCTATACTACTTGCATTAGAGTAGTGTAGCATGTTACTGCTTTCCGTTAATCCTATTCTGATGCATAGCCTGTCATTGATGCTATAGTCATTGATACCTTACCCGCAATCCTAGATGCTTAGTATAGTATGCTAGTTTATCATTATTGGCCCTATATCCTTGTCAGTCTGCCTTGCTATACTATTGGGCCGTGATCACTCGGGAGGTGATCACGGGTATATACTATACATACATACATACTATACAGATGGTGACTAAAGTCGGGTCAGCTCGATGAGTACCCGCAAGTGATTCTGATGAGGGGGCTGAAAGGACAGGTGGCTCCATCCCGGTAGAGGTGGGCCTGGGTTCCCGACGGCCCCCGACTGTTACTTTGTGGCGGAGCGACAGGGCAGGTTGAGACCACCTAGGAGAGAGGTGGGCCTGGCCCTGTTCGGCGTTCGCGGATATTTAACACGCTTAACGAGATCTTGGTATTTGATCTGAGTTGGCTACGAGCCTATACGCACTAACCATCTACGTGGGAGTAGTTATGGGTATCCCGGCGTCGTGGTATCAGCCGAAGCACTTCAGACGTCAGCGACGGAGCGGCGCGCGCCGGATTGGACTGGAACGCCTACTAGGCTAGGTCTGCTTCCGGCCGCCCTCGCAAC
>NC_041385.1:607650250-607654574 GCF_002162155.2 Triticum dicoccoides
TTCCTTGTCACCGAATACCCCTATGGATAATTCTCGCACTTATCGAGTATCCGCTCACCCCCCAGTTGTTCATGTGTTTCACAATGGTCTTCGAAATACTATTCGACCTCCCGAAAATCCTCAGCAACTTATTGCTTTTGAAATTCTTTGCTTGCTTGCATTATGGTTAATCCCATAAGTATAGTAATCTTATTGGCATTCTTTGCCACCGTCATTTTGATCCTATTGATTCAACATGAGTGCGAATGCACGCAATCATCAGTCGGATCCTAGAATTCATCCTTCCGGCTCAGACGTCGTTTTAATCATGAGCTGGTTCTCGCCAATTAAATTGTCGTCGATTTTGCCCCTAAGTCTATTGAACTTATCCATCCTTGATCAGAGCGTCTGCTTCTGATTCTTCGCTTTGTAAACCATAACCCCTTAGCAATTGAACTCTAAGTTATTCAGTTGTTTCGATAATCCAATGTCTTTGCCTGGCTTCTTCCTCTGGTTGTGTGTCGATGATCCTTTGCTGGATTTTATCCGACAATCTCCTTCATATTCAATAACCTTGAGCCTTTCCTAGGATATATACCGCCTTTGGTAAATTGTATCCTCTACTTTGCCAACCATGCTCTGCTATCGAGCTTGTGTTATTTGCTCCTGAAGTTTGTGGTATATGTTCCTAGGAGGCCCTGATGGGTTGGACATATGCTTTTCTTTAAACTGTGTGAACCCGGAAACCACTACGGGTCATACTCTACTAGTGTTATGTCAGATAAAATTTCAACGCACAATTTCGTTGAAGGCGAGAAGTGAATGAAAGGTTATGCATTAAAGAAGTGGGAGTCGACCTTGAACTTTGTGTTCATGCCCATGGACACGATGTAGATCCTGTCATAGAAGCTTCTTGTAATAATAACTATTTCCTTGATATGAAATCATCTGGTATTTATGTATTGGTCATTTGCAGTCGTGGTCCCGACCACATTTTGTCCTTGATTCAATTTCTCGGACAAGTTAAAGTGCTTGCCTTTTGCAGATCAATATGCTTGCCCAACCTCTATTTTGATCTTCCTCGATTATTAACCTTTGGTATCTCGAGAACTATGTTGCTTCCTGCGAGTCTTCATCTAGTATTGCTTCTCACCGATCTCGGATTCCCCCCCCCCCCAGGGTCTGAGTTATTAGTCACTCGAGAACACCGATAACTGAATCGAGTCCGCACTGCGATTCAACAACTCTTAGTAATCTTCATCGCTTACGAGTTTGTACTCGATCGTGTCATTCCCAGCTGATTGACTACATCGTCATCGTCAGGTTGACTGCTTGACCATTTTACCTATGTCCTTCATCCTTGGGGCACAATCTCGACAGTGCTCTAAGCTTACATCGAACTTTCACCATCATATTGTTTGTCTTGAGAGATAACTCTAAATTTTGGGATGACATCTTATCTACGGTTATAATAGCCTTTTGCTTCACCATTCCCTTGGCTTGATGCCGTCGCCGAGCGATTGCATCTTCATGGAGCCTCTCGACAAAATTTGTCGTGATCATCATCAACATTTTAACTCCTTCCAGGATATCAATCAAATTCATGATGGGAAATACCATCCTTGCCCCTCGATGATCGTGTTATCATTGACCACATCCTTGTCTTCCCTCAACACAAACGTGTTCATGTTTTGGATTGAATCTTGAGTTCCTTGCTATCCAGCATTTGTTCTACTTCACCTTGAAGTATTACCATCTTTTATGTCAAGAAGGTTGTGAGAAGTGCTTCGCCTCTTAAAATCTCTTGGTATGGTGATACTTCTCACCATCACCATTCTTTCTTGGCCCCAATGTTGATTCTAACCGGAATACTAGCAAGTGAACGGTGCTGCTTGGATTCTGTACTCCTAGCAACCCTATTGCTTTGAAGTTAACGGCCGACAGCTCATCCTCAGGCTATTGGTTATTGATTCACCATTCTGACATTGGTCGTGCAACCCAACCCATATTTCGGGTGCACTTTTCAACCAATGTTTAATTGTGTATGTGTTCCTCAAGCATACCCCATTATATTATTTGATCTGACAGCTGTTATCTCCTTGTTCACATAATTGTGGAAATCCATTTTTGGAAATCTCGATGAATTGTCGCTGAGTTCATCAGCCACCTCCTCACCCTCTCCTTGGTCTAATGATGAGCTTTTGTTTCGAAACTCGCTTCCGTAGTAAATTTCCCGAGAATCTTGCAATGTCATCTCATCAATTTGTGTTGCACCTTTCTTCTCAGGCATCCCGAGTCTGAGTTATCCTGACACCAATCAGATCTGAATCTCGGTCAGATATGATGGTTGGAACATATTTTCAAGACTTATAACATTGGTCCTTTGATGACCTGGTAACATGATGTCATGCCTAGCACCCCCCCCCCTGGGTGGAGGACCTATTATTGTAGTATCCTTTTTAGCAAGTTTAGCCATTCTTCCCTGAGGAAATTGTAAGACTTATTCTACAAGTTATTCCTAATGGATCCTTCGTGTTTCCAAAGTCTGATTTTCACGTGTTGACCATGTCAATGCTATCTCGAAGCATGTCTATGGTACTCCGTTCTTCAACAAGAACATTTGAAGCCCAATGCTAATTGTTTCTTGCTCAACTATCCAAAAACCGTTGTATGGATAATGTCATGAAAATTTCTCTCCCCTCACCTAGAGGCTTTTCTACTTAACATCATGTCATGGTTATCATGCTCTGCTTGTCCTTGGGAAGGATATACCCCTGAAATATCTGATAATCATATTTTCCTTTCCATTACTGGGTTTACCCTTTCTAGTGATCATTATGGTCTAAGCAGTATTAATTCCCTGCTTATGTAGACCCCTCGCGTACAATTCTGTCAGAAAGACCCTGTTATTTTGGTGAGGACATTCTGGTAACCACCGATGGACGAGAACTTTGCCTATTGGTCCGCCTCGTTCAACGAGCAGGAAGATGGTTCTCTTCGTCCCTCGCCCTTGGTACCGACATTGTTGCCGACATAACTGTCAGGCTATCCTCTAACATGCTTTGCTTACATGATTGTGCAAGACGTCACTGCCTTTCCTACTTTTAACCCACATGGTGGGCCCATAACCCACAGTTCCACAGGATCGAAACCTGACTCTCCTGCACACCCCAGTTTCCAAAGTTATTCCTCCCGCGTGGACTCGTAAGTAATTCATGAGCCACCTTTCCGACGAGATCATCAATTCTGGCATCGGACACAATAATTATCCCGTTGCTTTGAAACCACTTTCACCTTCTGACTAGGCCTTGAACGATTGCTTGGCTGCTTGAAACTTCTTATTGTACCTCCCAACTTTACTCTCGATGTCTTTTAAATGTTCAAACTCGAGAGGTACTCATATGCTCATTCATGGGTTAATCCCATATTATAACACTTATAACATTCTGTCGTTGCCGACCTGCCCCGTTACCTATTCGTAAATGCGATGGAGTTCCCGAAGAAAAGAGCCGACTTCATCATGAGGACCTGAAACAGGGAAATGAAGACATCAATGAAAGGGATCAACCTCTTCGAAAGGGCAGCCAAGACCGAGAAGACTCGTTAGGTTTTTCGCTACCAGCACCTTTCCCCCATTACTCCACCGCTTAAATCTCGGGACGAGATTTCTTGTAGTGGAGGAGAATTGTGACGCCCGGATACCTAAGCTACAGTAAACCACTGTTAATGATGCCACGTCAGCACAATACCTGTTGCTAATCTCGCGTTAGTTCGAAACTGATTAAAATTCAAATTCAAAATCAAATCAAACGGTAAAAGTTTTCAAACTTTAAAACTAAAATATTCGAGTTGTGCCAAATAATGCAAAGTTAATTGTGGTGAAGAAACCCCACTTTTATAAAATGTTTTAATACCCTAAAATGATTAAAACAGTAGGTAAAACAATTAAATAAATGCATTTTGGGTTTTATAAAATACTAAACTATTTTGTTCAGGATAAAACCTTTCGTGGCAGTAGTTATAATTGTAACTCTATTTTAGCTATGGGTTTCACTTTTTGTAAAACTATAAACTATTATATAAGAAAAATAAAACAGAACAGAAAATAAATAAAAGAAAGAAAATACAAAAGAGAAACAGAAAACAAAAGGAAGAAAAAAAAGGAGCAACCCCCCCCCACTGGGCCTCGGTCCAGCAGGCCATCGGGCCCCCAGGTCGGCCCACTCGCCCCGTGCATAATTCCCCCCACTCCCCACTCGGCCGAACCCTAGCACCCCACTCCCCCCACGTCGATCCCCACCCTCTCCCTCCAGCGCCGCCAGGGGAGAGCCCCAGGCACTCCCCC
>NC_041385.1:607655922-607657759 GCF_002162155.2 Triticum dicoccoides
CCCGTTCGTCCGCCACGCGTCCCTAGCATAGTGAACCTGCAACATTTCACCTCCGGTTCATCTGTCCAAAAACGCGAAACACCGGGGATATTTTCCCGGATGTTTCCCCCCTTCACCGGTATCACCTATCCCTGCGTTAGATCACCTTTAGCACCGCATTTGTCATGTTATGCTTTGATTGCTCTGTTGTTTATTATGTTCCCCCTCCGTTACTTTTTTCGGTAGATCCCGAGGCCGCTGCCAGTACCCCCTGTGATCGACTACGGTGTTGACGACCCCTCTCTCTTGCCAGAGCAACCAGGCAAGCCCCCCCCTTGATCACCATATATCGCCTATTCTATTCTATACTGCTTGCATTAGAGTAGTGTAGCATGTTACTGCTTTCCGTTAATCCTATTCTGATGCATAGCCTGTCATTGATGCTATAGTCATTGATACCTTACCCGCAATCCTAGATGCTTAGTATAGTATGCTAGTTTATCATTATTGGCCCTACATCCTTGTCAGTCTGCCTTGCTATACTATTGGGCCGTGATCACTCGGGAGGTGATCACGGGTATATACTATACTATACATACATACTATACAGATGGTGACTAAAGTCGGGTCAGCTCGATGAGTACCCGCAAGTGATTCTGATGAGGGGGCTGAAAGGACAGGTGGCTCCATCCCGGTAGAGGTGGGCCTGGGTTCCCGACGGCCCCCGACTGTTACTTTGTGGTGGAGCGACAGGGCAGGTTGAGACCACCTAGGAGAGAGGTGGGCCTGGCCCTGTTCGGTGTTCGCGGATATTTAACACGCTTAACGAGATCTTGGTATTTGATCTGAGTTGGCTACGAGCCTATACGCACTAACCATCTACGTGGGAGTAGTTATGGGTATCCCGGCGTCGTGGTATCAGCCGAAGCACTTCAGACGTCAGCGACGGAGCGGCGCGCGCCGGATTGGACTGGAACGCCTACTAGGCTAGGTCTGCTTCCGGCCGCCCTCGCAACGTGCAGGTGTGCTATGGGCGATGGGCCCAGACCCCTGTGCGCTTAGGTTTAGACCGGCGTGCTGGCCTCTCTGTTTTGCCTAGGTGGGGCTGCGACGTGTTGATCTTCCGAGGCCGGACATGACCCAGGAAAGTGTGTCCGGCCAAATGGGATCAAGTGTGTTGGGTAAGTTGGTGCACCCCTGCAGGGAAGTTAATCTATTCGAATAGCCGTGATCTTCGGTAACAGGACGACTTGGAGTTGTACCTTGACCTTATGACAACTAGAACTGGATACTTAATAAAACACACCCTTCCAAGTGCCAGATACAACCGGTGGTCGCTCTCTCTCAGGGATACGAGGAGAGGATCGCCGGGTAGGATTATGCTACTGGATAGGATTATGCTACTGGAGATGCTACTTGGAGATGCTACTTGGAGATGCTACTTGGGGGGATTTCAATCTACTCTCTTCTACATGCTGCAAGACGGAGGCTGCCAGAAGCGTAGTCTTCGATAAGACTAGCTATCCCCCCTTATTCTGGCATTCTGCAGTTCAGTCCACTGATATGGCCCTTTACACATATACCCATGCATATGTAGTGTAGTTCCTTGCTTGCGAGTACTTTGGATGAGTACTCACGGTTGCTTTCTCTCCCCCCCCCCTTTTTCCCCCTTTCCCTTCTTTCTGGTTGTCGCAACCAGATGCTGGAGCCCTGGAGCCAGACGCCACCGTCGACGACGACCCCTACTACACCGGAGGTGCCTACTACTACGTGCTGCCCGCTGACGACGACCTGGAGTAGTTTAGGAGGATCCCAGGCAGGAGGCCTGCGCCTCTTTCGATCTGTATCCCAGTTTGTG
>NC_041385.1:607658328-607692819 GCF_002162155.2 Triticum dicoccoides
CGCAAACCTCCTCTAGGGTTGCTTTCGGGTTATGGGAGTTTGAATGTGCGGACAGCATGAAAGTGCTTAAAGTGTCCGGATCGTATGATCGAGACATTTACAAAAAGTTTGATGCACGGGGTTGAAGAAAGCCATATTTCGATGCCCTGGTTTGTACTACTCCCAAGTCCCAAGTAGCAGTTGGCAGTACAAGAATTCTTCAGAGAGAGGGGAGGGTAGAGCTCGCAGGCAGGACCGGGTCCCCTACTACTCTTCGCTTTCAACGCCAGTGCACCTACCGTATGAATTCACTCGTTGCTCTAACGCGCCCGTCAACGGGGGTTTGGAAGCAGCGATCCGCGCTCCGGCTCCGGCCCATTCCTTTCCTAAACGTGTGGCGTGGCCTCCTCTTAATTGGCATCGTCGAGAATTGTCATCCTCACATCTCTTCTCCCCGCTGGCTGCTTCCTCGCTCGCTGTCACGGGAGCTGGAGGGAGACTTTTCTGCTGCTTCGCTTCCTCGCTCGGTCGTCCTGCTCCTACTGGTTGCTTGCTTGCTTTGGGATCCGCGTTGCAGAAAAGAAAATACGCAGAGCTATTTTATCTTCTTTGGTCTGCCCGTGGGAGATCGGGCTGCGAATGATCAGCGAGCAGTGGACGAAGAGACGAGGAATCTGAGTCTGAGAATTTGACCGGCGTCGATCGAGGTAAACCCTCCATCAGTTCTTGTTCTTGCTCAGGAATTCTCGCCCTGTTCTTATCAAGTAGGGTAGATTGGATAACAGAGGACGCGATCATGTAGAATTCTCGATGCATCTGAGGGATGGTCTCTCCAACTCTATCTACGAATTGGACACGCCGAATGTTCCCCTCCTTTGGAGCGGAGGACTAATTAGAGAGAATAATCCCCGATCGAATACGGAGGAGAGCATTGCTAACCCTACCTCATTTCCTGCAGCTCGTGTCGTGAGAAGAGGCCGGAGACGACGGGGGCCATGGAGAGCGAGCAGGTGAAGCGGCGGTTCGGGCGGTGCCCCTACTGCCGCGCCATGATCTACCAGGACCCGCAGGCCGTCATCTACTACTGCAGCAAGTGCCGCACGCCCATCCGAGGCAAGAACCCGGAGCCCACGGACGACACCGAGTACTCGCTCGCGCAGCTCGAGATCCTCTCCTTCGACACCATGTCCACCTACTCCGACGAGACGGAGCCGTCCAATGGCGGGGACCTCGAGCCGACCAGCCGGGACAACGGGGTCGCGTCCTCCTCGTCCGCGTACAGGCCCTACAGCGCGATCAGGACCGGTCCAAGGAGCGGCGATCTGGGCCGGTACGACGAGGCGGAGGTTCGAGGAAGCGGGTCGCCGCTCCACAGCCGCGTGAGCGAGCTCCGACCGGCGTCGCGGAGGACCAGGCGGCCGGCGAGCGCTGACCTCGACCCGCCCAAGGACGCGGGCGGAGAGTTCGACGTGCCGCGGACGAGGTCGGCCTCGTCCTACGGCCGCCGGGCGTCGCCGCTGAACTCGCAGGAACTCGAGGCGGCGATGGGCATGTCGGGGGATGGACCGGCCGCTGGTGCGGCCTCGAGATCGCCGCTGGCTGACCCGGGGTTCCAGCAGAACCTCCTGCACGCTCTCGAGAACCTCCGGAAGCTCATCGTCGCCGTCGAGGAGCCACTCAGAGTCGACGCGCCCCGGCTCGCTCCCGGCCTGCCTCCCAAGAGCGCGTCTGGCAGCAACAGCGCCCCTCAGAAAGTGACACGCCGCGATTCCCGCATCCTGCGCCGCCTCGAGTCGCAGCTTGCACAGGCATTGCCGGCCACCGGCAGCGGCCGGCGCCCTGGCACGGCCACCACCTCATCATCATTGTCTTCGTGGATGTCGGCGTCGGCGTCGGCATTGGCACCGGCATCGGCACCGGCATCGGCATCGAGCAGCCGGCGCGGTGCGTCGGCGAGGCACCTAATCTGCCGCCCGGTGATGGGCGGCACGCCGTTCGTCCTCTGCGACAAGTGCGAGGAGATACTGCTGCTACCGGCCGGCCTATCTGTAGACAAAATCGCCAGGCTGCAATGCGGCGGCTGCGAGGAAATGCTCGAGGTGACGCTGCCGGCGAGGGGCGCCGGCTCGACGACGAACCGGCCGAGGAAGATATTCTCCGCGCCGCAGCCAGCTGGTTTTGGCGCCGACGACGCGGAGGAGCAGAACACGCGTGCAACTGCGAGGAGCCGTTTGAGCGGCGAGCAGCTACGGCAGGGCCCCGACCATGGGCTACTCCACCACGTGCTCGGCTACAGCTCGGTGAGCTCGGTTCTCCGGAGCCGTCGGTACGACGACGAGGACAGCTGAGCAAACATTTGCCTTCCGCTTCTCCTGGCGCGTAAAGATGCAATTGAATTGTGGATATTTACAACCATTTTCATTTTTTTATTCTGTACGGGATCTGATTTTTTGGTGGGCGATGTGGAGGATGAATAGTTTTTCTCTTTTCTTTTTTGGAAGCTAGGATGAATAGTTATTTGATTCATGAAAAACTGCTATTTTAGTGTGCATGCTACTAAATCAAAATTGAAAAGTTATAGTATGAGAATTGTTTCTATACACCGTGTGCACATTACAAATTATCCCCTTTTAGCTACTCCCTCTATAAACAAATGCAGAACGTTTTAGAGTAGTAAGGGCCAATTTTTTTGGGCGGCTTTAGAAAATAAGTTGTCTCTCTTCAGCTTCAAAAATAAGCCGTCCTCTAAATTTGTTGAGACTTCTAAATTAGTTATCCATAACTAGTTTAGAAGCCTCAATGAACAAGAGACGCGGCTTATGAAAAAAGCTGGGGAGGAGACGGCTTATTTCTTAAGTTGCCCGAAGAACTGGCCCTATATACAGAGCTTTTTTATGGTACCCTATACTGTTAAAGATGGGAGGTAGCAGTATACAATCATCTACCGTTGATTCCGTGAGGGTAGTTCTAGTCATTTTCGCGTTTTCTAAGATAACGCTAGCCCATTAGCAATCGGCCGTTCTATTTGCCCTGGTTGAGGCATCGGCCGTTGCTCTACCCACCGCATCCGCCAACTCGACGTAGCCAACTAGCCCGCTCCACCATCGTCGAACTCGCCACCGCGTCCCTCTTTCCCAGCGCGCTCCCGCCGCCACCCTCCGCGAGCGGATGACCTGGACCGTACCTCTGAGCGCCTGGTCCACCAGCATGGCCAAGGAAGGGGATGCATAGGAAGACGAGATGCCACGATGGTCGCCGGCACAGAGGAAGGGAGGAAGAGGAATCCTCGTCAAGACGAGTTAGGCCGTGAGCGCGTGCCGCGGTCGACGAGCATGGCCGGTGGCGTAGCAGCTTCGTTCCACAAGCACGGCCAAGAGTATGAAGGCGACGAGGCGGCCGCCAGAATCCTAGCCTGCGGGCGCATGCATGCGGCAGCAGGAAAAGGGAAGCGAACGAACAGGTTCGCTTGGTCGAGAGCCGGCTAGTTTTTCTCTCCCTAAATTACCCTCACAACAAGTATATTGCTGCATGCGGAGCGTCCGGTGTCACCGGTACTGCTGGCGATGATAGTCGCCCAGTTGAGCAGTATAGATCGACCACCACCCTTTGATTTCGAGAATAGACGGCTCATATTCATTGCAGGGTACCGTAAAAGAGCTCATACATGATACCCCATCCGTAAAGAAATATAAAAGCTTTTGACTGCTTTTGTAACTAAATATATAATAGTCTACTACCTTTTTTTCGGAAAAACTTTCAATCTATTCATATTCAATCATGGCAGTACAACGAATACCAGAAATAAAATTTACATCCAGATTCGTAGACCACCTAGCGACGATTACAAGCACCGAAGCGAGCCGAAGGCGCGCCGCCGTCATCGTCCCTCCATCGCTGGAGCCGGGCACAACTTGTTGTAGTAGACAGTCGGGAAGTCGTCGTGCTAAGGCCCCATAGGACCAGCACCCCAGAACAGCAACCGCCGCCGATGAAAAATAACGTAGATCGAAAGGATCCAAACCTAAGACACACGAACGTAGACGAACAACGACGAGATCCGAGCAAATCCACCAAAGATAGATCTGCCGGAGACACGCCTCCACACGTCCACCAATGATGCTAGACGCACCGCCGGAACGGGGGCTAGGCGGGGAGACCTTTATTCCATCTTCAGGGAACCGCCGCCGTCTCGCCTTCCTGAGTAGGACACAAATCCTAACAAGATTGAAAAAAACGACTAAAAACGGAGCCCCCCGTCGGCCCTTGCCAGGATCCAGCGCGCCTCCATGGCCCTAGGGCCACCGGAGACGAGGCGGACCTGCGCCGGCGCCGAAGAAAGGCACAAACCCTAACTTTCTTTCTTGGAGGAGGAGGAGGAGGAGGTGGAGATAGTCTACTACCTTTGTAACTAAATATAAGAAATCTTTGGCTTTGGGGTGCAAATGCTCCCTAATGAACAATAAATTCAAAATAAATAGTAAAATAAAATTTTAAAATTCTGATTTTTTAGATGTTCTTGTTAGGTAACAAGTGTGCTTGACAATTTTCATGCGAAAGGGGATGACGATGCTTTGTCGGTGAAAAAGACAAAAATAAGTGTAACATTTGAGGGTAACATTTGTCGTTCGACTATGTTCTTTTATTCACTGTTCAAAATACTTGAGCTTTCTTCCAAAAAACTTGCAGGTAGCATTTTGGTGTGACAACGGTCACATTCTTTTTAAATGTGACATTTCCAAAAAAAAACATTTTTGACAGGTAGGAGCATATGCTCCCAACAGCCAAATTGGATTTCCAGTTTTTGTAGTTCATCTTATATTTAGTTACAGAGGATTTTTAGCGGTACCATCTCTGTGTGTGTGCGCGCGCGCCTCGTGGTTTCTTCTTTCCTTGTCGTGTCGGCGTGCATATGGTCGTTGCAAATTTCTCTAACAAAGCCTACAAAGTTGTTTTCCCTTTTGCAACACTCATTGCTCAACCCTATCTGTCATCAAGGTCTCCTCAACATCGCTGTCTCATCCCCGTTCATCTCTTTCGCTCGACGGTTTATCGGCAATTAGAGGAGTGGAAATCCGCCCCTTTCAATTTTCGTAGGTCTAGTATGTTCTTATTTTCCTTCGGCGAGGTGGTGTTTGCGATGCCACGTTGGAATAGGATCGATGCGTATGAGAGGCATATGCAAGTAGATGTTGTCAAATATACTGGCTCTTTTCAGCCGGAGCAGTTGATGTGTACGTCAACAGAAGCAATTGGCTGGCTCTTGGCGCGACGACTTATTCTTTCTAGTTGTTTTGTGGCACGGCCCGGTTTCTCCAACTTTTTAGACAGATGTTGAAGTATTGCAAGCCTGCGCTGCATTGGCGTTTGCAGTTAAGTTTTGTGGCAGGGCCCTAACTGATATTTCTTCAACAGTTGCTACATCTCGTCTCTGTCGCCAGTGATTATTGAGGTCTTCAAATCCTAGTATAACGAGGCGTTTGCAGGTGTCTCTTTCTCCCGATGTCAGTTAAGTTTATTCTCAAGTTCCGGTGGACGACGTATAGTGGAAGGAAGGACAATGTAATTTTTGATGTAATGTATTTTTATTGTTTCGCTTATAATTATCAAATGCTCCTTCGTCCACAAATGTAACATGTTTTACATATTTTAATATGGACTATATACAGACTGAAATGAATGAACGTACACACTAAACATATCTTTCTCTGAAAAATGTGTTTTCTTTAGTATGGTGAGTTACTTATCTACCATTCTTAAAAAGTTGCTTCCCACTTCTCTCTATTCTCTCATCATGCACACTGTCCACATCACCTTCGTGCCACGTCCCACGCTCTTGCATCGCGCGCGTGCACAGGATAATCGGCAGCCAAGTTGCAACCGCACCTCTCACGGTTTTTTTTACACTCACCCCTATGAACGCACACACGCACATCCTACCCCTGTAAGCACCTCCGAAAGACTGAGCCGGCATATCATCTTGAGATTTATGAAGTCACCGTAGGCACCTCGTCGTCGACGGAAACGTCTCCTCCCACTGAAAGCGCATCGCCGGAAATCCTGAAATTATTAATAATTTCAGAAATAATGCGAGCACCAGGATTTGAACCCTGGTGGGTTGGGGATACCACTGTCCACTTAACCATCTCAACCACAGGTTGATACGTGCAATCTAGACTTTTTTTACTGTAGGATATATAGACGTGCCCATCTAGGTTTTTTTTTGACATACGTGCCCATCTAGCGAACCTGAGCTGCCCATCGTTGATGCTAGCCCATCTAAAAATCAGGCCGTGGCTGGCTTAGCTGGTCGTTCGTTCTGGCCCATGTAAACCGACCTTTTTCTAATAGCAGTACGGTCCTACGACGCCCAGCCTTGTCTTCTCTTCCGCTCGCCGCCGCCGCTCTCTCTTCTGTGCTCTGCCGCCCCTCTTTCTTCCACTCGCCCCCTTGAAACGGCAGCCACAAATGCACAAAAAAACCGCAGCATTTATCGCCTCTCATCCCCCCCCCCCTGGGCAGCGGCTGCCTTCGACTTTAAAAGGATGCCTGCACAGCTGCACTGCCATCATCGTCCACCTGTTCGCATCCTACTTGTTCGAAATCGACAAAACAAATGATCGAACTTCCGATTCCATTGAATGATTCTCGGTATATATACAAGGGGAACAGACACAATCGGGAGATGCGACTGTTCGTAGAGGTGCAACGGGAAAGACGCGACGGTTGGCAATGCAACCGACATATACAGATTACAATGTGAGGATTATCTCTTTAATTAACCTATTAATTTAATCCTAACACTCCCCCTAATCCTTCCTTGTCCTTGCAACCGATCATCTCTGAAATCATCCTTGAATTAACTCTTCCCCAAAAACCCTGTGGGGAAAATGTGAGAAGTATTGTAGTATGATATGTTGCTAAAACTCCTTCAAACCCAGTGGGAAAATAAGGAGAAAATGATGCAACATATAATTGTCTCTTTTAACTCAATACGAGAAAATTCATAGAGTTCAAAGGATAATAAATATGTCGTATATACTTTCCCAAAAACCCCGGTGGGGAAAACAGAAAGTATGACATATGATCTCATGTTGATATTACCTCATTAAAAACCTTTATGAGAACCTATAAAGTAAACTCATGAAGGGAAAAAGAGTATAATATGATGCATTGAACAGGAACAATTCAGGAAGATACTCCCCCTGATTCTTGCATACTCCGAAGCCGTCACATACCAACTCCATGAACATATTTCTGAAATGTAGATGTTGATAGAGACTTCGTGAACAAATCAGTCGCATGATTTGACTCGCAAAATATGCAATATATCAACATTGCTTATTACGTACGTAACCTGTTTGCATCCGGGCAACACAAGAGACATTATCGTTGAGATAATGGTTGGTGGATGTAGCCATGAGGTCTGTTTTGAAGACTATTCATGAGGAGGCTACCACACCTAGTAGGAACACTAAGCTTGTCCATGATCTGACATAGTGGGGATCTGATCGATGTATCCAATGATATCGGTGTTCACATCCCTGTGAAACTGAAAACCAGGACAAGATGTTTGATGCCTTGGAGATATCGAAAGACATTCTTGAGTACCAACCAATTGTGTTTGGTGGATCCAATGGCATTATGGAACGTTGAGTCCCAATATCTCATTTCCATCACCTCTTGGTTTAAATAGATCTTTCTCTACGTCTAGAGAATGAACTACCATGAGAATTATGGATGGATAAGATTTGTCCATAATGAATTTCACCATTATATTTTGGATATAGACAACATGGTGTACCATAATGTATGAATGAAGGTGCTCAAGTTGTAGTAACGAGCGGTATTTTGGTTTACCCAAATACTTCATTTTCAACTCCGTCATTTAGATGATTACATGTGTCGTCATTATAGACACACAAACATGGATACTCATCATTGTAGGAGTAATCCTTGTGTATAAGGAACTCACTACGTCGGTTGTACCATATGTACCGATAACAATAAGTCGTATGGTGACTTACTGATTTTTACACAATGTATGTTGCATTTTGCATTTCGATTCAAAAGTGAGATTCCATCGGGAATCAATCATATATGTCTGAATCTAGTGATCCACATGGATATGTAATCACTACATCTATCAACTGCAGAGATATATGATTTTGTACTGCCAATTATTGAAGTTACCGGAATGAGATTCCACCTCTGGAGAATAGTTAGGTATCTGCGTAAACCCTTGTGCTACAATACTTGCTCTTTGTTTCACCACCTCGTTGTTCTCAATTCTGTTTCCAGAAGAAAACTGTTGTAGGTATTGCTTATGAATACCTTCCCATTATTGAGCAAGATCATTTCTACCTAGATTATACCCTTTGCTTGAGTTCGGTCCGAGTGTTGTTCACACTTTGCCATGGCCATGGTCTTTGGATCCGAATCACTTGAAAGTTTTTTTTTCAATCTAGTTGAGAAATGTATGTCGACAATTGTAGACTTCCGGTTATATGTTTCTCCAGCATCTATATATAAATATATAGTTGATGGCAATATCGTTACCCATAGTGACTGCTCGCGATTTCCCAATGCGAATGAGTCGGGTATTCCGATGCCCCGGTCATTTTGTGCACTATGAACTGGGTTGGTGGAGGTTTCCCATCCACTGGGTGTATACTACCCATCAGGTGTCTGTCAACGTGAATTTTACTTGCATTTACTGATTCACTGGCCTTGATATCCTTGCTTGCGAGAAGCTGAATCCTGATGTACTTCTCCCATACATCTCCCCCTGTTGCTTTGAACGAGGAGTGGAGTGGATTTTGTTGGTACCTCCACTCTTTCAGGCGTACATTTACAGGATTGTAGGATTGTATGACACCTTTATAGTCAGTAAATGAATCTGGCAGGTTATTTGCAATATGTTGCAAATCTTCTGAACGCATGGTTCAGCTCTTTGAGTACGTGGATAGGAGGCAGAAATGTGTTGAACATTCCACTAATTTCCTAGCATTCTTTATGGTACTTGAATTCTCCCCCTAATGCCTGGAAATATTCCTCATTGAATCAACATACTGGCCTTGAATAACTCCCCACGTGAGGGGCTTGAGGTATTGACGGTAATACAATTATTCCTCACATAGATCCCAACTATATGTTGAGGGGCCAATGATGTATGTCGGGGTGGTGATAGGTGTGTAACCGAATTACCGCAGATAGGAAATACTTGGTAGTTTTCCACGTATCAAAGAGAGAGGGGAATAATATTATGCAGTTTGGTCATGAGCATGTAAAACTACATGACTCCAACGTAAAGTTGGTAATTTGAAATTCCAGAGTAAAGATAATGCATTGAGCTTAACTTCTTTGGATAAAGGATTCTACCAAACCATTTTGAGTCTAGACATTAGGACAAATTGCTAAACTCAATCCAAGGGCCTTAGAGAAGGCACTCAAGGAGAATTCTGCAATGTTATCCATTCGATTTGCTTGAAATCGATGTTAGGATAATGAGCCAATGGTTTCATGTGAATAAAGCACACACTTAAGACCATCATGTAGACATGTCTTTTAGAACCATGGAATACCTGAATAGTCTAGTCAATGGATGGGAAGAGCCACTTACCTCAACTTGATGCATTCAAGGAGTCTGAGTGGCTCAGCGTAGACTTTAAGGTGTGCAAGCCTTAAAATTATCTTCCTTGTGTCACTTGTAGTGCACATAAAATCCAAATGGTGTTAGAATTTAGCATCATAATCATCATAAACTATTGGAATTGATGATAGTTTCAGTTTCAACCCAATGTCTCGATGACCAAAGTGAGTATGCCAAGTTTTCCAATGTCTTGGGCGCAACATGTGCTACGGGTTTTGTAGTATGTGTAGTACAATCCGGATGATACATAGAAAATGTGCTTGCCATATCCGTTGCATATGGTAAAGAGAATGTATTTCTCTTTCTTGTCAGCATAAGTTTCGCTATGGAAACCATTTTGACAAATATCTCTATAGCTTAGTAGGGTACGAGTTAAACTTGGGAAGCAATGAAGCATCCTGACGTTACTCGAGTACCCACAGGGATAGTAAATATGACTCGAGTTGAGCCAATAAATACCTCATCGCATCTAGCGATTTGAAAATGTCCCCTTTCTCTCAATGAGAGTGGAAACATCGGACTTCCCTGAGTATAGAGTTTGTAGTGCATATGCCCACAAGGCACATATCATTTTTCATCGGATTGACTCCCGTATAAATCTATATATAGACATGAAGATTCTCAAGAAAATCACTGTCGGATATATAGAATACATACAAATGAATTTGTATCAAAGTATTGATACAATATATTGTGATATACAATATATGATGGCAACAATAATCATGTTCTTATTAGAACATCATAAATGGACATAAATAAATAGATCACTAAGGAGATTAAGAGACTAAATGTATAGTCTCCAAACATGTCGGTTGATGCATATTCAACCATCATGCTCTCCATGCTCATAGGGTCTCGTGACAGCTTGATGGTGTCAGGTTGAGGGTTTGAAGTGAGTTTCAAACCATTACCCTTGAGGTCATCTGCATCCCGGTGGCGTGGCTTGGATTGCACACGCTATCCCATGGGATGCAAGACTGATCTTGATGTCCATGACCCGCTTAAGTAAGTTGTGGCCATTGAGGGCAAGTGCCTCAAATTGTTAGCCATCGATTCCTTATAGGGGCAAGCCAGAGATAATTAATTTACAAGAAGTAAACTAAAAACCATCATGATTTTTAATAAAAAAATGCAAATTTTGACTCAAGTGTATAACTTGAAAATGCTCAACCTCAATTGTGGGAACATAAACACGTTGAAGATCATATAGATCTCACAGTACTAGAGATAGTCTACACATGAGCAGTAGATCCAACTCATCACCTTGTGTTTTCCTAATATAATGAGGGAGATGTTATTGTCAAAATTTTACAAGTTTGTTGTGCGGGAGAAATCAATCTCGACCGCTGTGACATGTTCATGAAGAATGTCAATGCGGTAAACACATAGAACATATCATTCCCCGTGAAAAACCGGTAATTTATTTATATTACAGATTGTGTAATATAAATACATCTTAATGTTGCAAAATTAATAGATTTCAAGAAGGTGGCTCAAAATCATTAGTGTGAATCTCAAATTGCTAAGGATGACACCTTGAATTTTGCATATGTATTTGCAAGAAATTGAAAATCTCAATTGCAAATAGACGTATTAATCTTGACATGTAGCGAACATGGAGATACATACATTCCGGAATATATCGTACTCAACGGAAATACACTACTATTGTAATGAATAGTAATGATGTTTTAAACTTGATGTTCAAGTGAGAACTTGAATTGTGTAGATCTCAAATTAAATGAGATCTTATATCAAATTGCAAGATAATTCAGCGGAGTGAATTAATATTTGCGAGAGAAAAATGATCTCAACCACAATGAGATTGTTTTGCGAGAAAAAGAATTTTTGTCAATCGCAAATGTTGTGCGAAAAAACTTAATCTCAATTGCAAAACTATGTTGTACTAATAGGACAAGTTATAGGAATTGCTAAAAAGCAAATACATTGAACATGCCACATATAATAACCATATATTTTCTGGAATGTTAAACTCAACAGAAAACGGGCTAAATGATGATCGGTATATGGCCTCAACATTACCAGTGCTAATAAATAGCAACTAGTTGGACCAAGCTGCAATATCCCGAAACATCCCGGAATTAGCCACAAAATGATGACAGACACAAGTTTTGGGCTATTCCGTAAATAGGTAAGCCGCAAGGGCTAAATTGCAAAAGTAGTGAAGAGATAAGGAGCATAATTGGTTTGATGCCAAAAGTTGGCATGCCAAATATTAGCAATGGCCAAATATTGGCTAGAAATTGGTTGCTTGCCAATTTTCATTGCCAATCTCACAAAAAGTTGTCAAATATTGGCAACTTTTGATTTTGCCAAATGTTGGCTTGCCAAATATTGACAATGCCAAATATTGGTAGCAAACCAATTATACTCTAGGCTCTATCTCTTTCCTCCCGAGCGATTTCCACCAGGAGAAATCGTGTAACCGCCTCGTCGCCGTTTTGGCTCGACGGCCAGGGCCACGACTATGAGCCCGCCGTCGTCTCCACCGCGGGGAGCCACGCCAGAGGGAGCAGCCGCCTCCGTGGCCGGAAGGCCAGCCGAGGGCCGTTGCCTCGGGCGCCGCCTGCATGAGTGCAAGCCAAGAGCTGCCGCGTCGCCTCGGTCTTCCGCGCCGCGTCGCGGTTGGTCGCTCCGTGGGAGCCGCCCTGAGGCCGAGGGCCTCAGATGATGGCCATGTGGCGCGCTCGTCGCTGTGCGCCGAGATTCAGGCCGATGGAGGGCGCCGCCGGGGTGCGTCTGGCGCAGAAGGTGTCGCCTCTGCCCGGGCTGTGGACCGCGCTGCCGCGCGCCTGAGGGCATCGCCATGCCGGGCACCGGCCGTTGGCCGCTGCGACCGCCTCCAGGTGCAGCGCTGGGAGCAGCCGGGCCAAAGGATGCTGCCGCTCCGCTAGGAGGCTGGCCGAGGAAGCGCTGTCCGGGCCATGGGTCGCCGCTGAAGTTTGCCTTGGACGACATTCAAACGACGCCCTGGAGGTTAGTGCTTACTTCGTGCATGAACGAAATTGGAATTGAATCACCTTTCTCTCTGGATTTAGTGCTTTTCTTCTCATTTGCATCTGGTTCCTTACCAGATCGAGAGACTTCCCGCGCCTGGGTGGGTGCTGGCCGCCGCCGTCTTCGCCGACCGCCGGGAGCCACGGATGTGTGTGTAGGCGCAGGAGCGGAACATCGTATCCTGGCTCGCCGCGTCGGCGGCCGAGGGGCGCCGTGCACCACGCGTAGGCCGGAGGGCCGGCAGTCTCGCGGCGCCTTTGTGCCGCATCGGCCGCCGTTCTTCCGCTGTGGCCTATTTCTCCAATCGAGAGCAGAGTGCGTGATAACATGTTCGAAATCGACAAAACAAATGATCGAACTTTCGATTCCATTGAATGATTCTCGGTATATATACAAGGGGAACAGACACAATAAGGAGATGCGACTGTTCGTAGAGGTGCAAGGGGAAAGACGCGACGGTTGGCAATGCAACCAACATACAGATTACAATGGGAGGATTATCTCTTTAATTAACCTATTAATTTAATCCTAACACTACTCTCGGAACCGGCTTGGCGGCCTCCACTCTGGTAGGTGATGCTCCATATTCTCAACCACCCCCAGTTTTTAGTTTTTACTATCACCGAGACTATGTTTTTGAATCTTACAGCTTGTGCATCGGATCCAAAGGTGCTCGATGTGACAGGTCTCTTGCTACTTCATTGTTATGCAGGCTCTCCTCTGTCCTCTTTAGAAAAGTTCATTGCTTCAGCAGTCCAGCCAGTGAACAGTTAGCCATATGCAGATTTGTTGGCTTTGGCCATATACTTTTAGTCATATGTATTATATATATTTCATTTTGTTTGACTGACAAAAATTGTGCTTTATTTATCTATTATACACGTCTTGGTATGTGTTCCTTAGAGAAGATCTATGGAGTCAACAAATCTAATACATGGTAGGAAGTAAGCAAGGAAACATCAGAAGATATTTTTCGCAGTCCATTGTACAAACACAATCGACGATTATGCCCTTTGGGTAAAAAAAGATTATGCTTTCAAGTGTTACTTCGCTAGGTTAATGTTTCATATAATCCATCACTTGGGGTTTCTATCCATGAATCTGTGAGTATTGTATCATACTATGACAAGAGGTATTATTCCATAACAAATAAGTACTCAGGGTTTATGCAGATATGGATCTGCTATCATGCTTAAACTTTCTTTCTTCATTTTGCTGATCCAGAAAAGTCTGTTGCTGCTCGCATTTGCTTCATTGATTTGCAAATCTCTTGCTACTCACCTTGGTATGCAACCTCTCATCTCTTAAATTATTTACTTAGCATACCTTCTATTGTTTTCATGCGTATTTTCCCCTTACTTAGTTTCAGACGTGCCCCCCCCCCTCCCCCCTCCTGGGTGGCCTTCTTAAGCCTCTGCAGATCTGGCACCACATAATATCTTTTCTGGACATAAGTCTCTTAGGAGATTGAACTAAAAAAGATTAATCTTTAATAATACCAAAGGAGAATTATACATTTCCTGAAACTTAAAGATGACATGATGCAAGTGTGTCCTTGACATGGCCGCAACAGTGCTAACATATGCTAGAAACAGTAGTGTGGCATTTGAGGATTTGGACAACTGAACTTTCAGTTCAGCCAGTAGATATTACTGAAGAGAAGGAAGAATAAAAAGCATGTTGGCATCTCAACTGGCTACCTTGATTATATATCTGAAACCATATATACACCATTTAATTTATAGAATATTTCACATTGTATGTAGAGATGAAGTCACAAAGTACAAAGACATTAGCATTACTGTGACTAAGCATAACCAATCGATTTCAGGAGGTTCTGTGTTTTGACAAACAATTTGTTGGTATTACCACTAAGCAACAATATTTGTAACAAAATGACCCCAGAACCTCCAGTACGAATGGGCAATTAATGCAAGAGGTACGCCTACTGAAAATTGGTTTCTTATATTATATTCCTTTCACTTTTTACCTTCATTGACAACATACACATATCTTCCCCAGGACGCCACCATATTCAAACAATATTCTGGCATGTTCTTTTGCCGTTTCAATAAGAGAAGCTACGAAGAGATACACAGATGCTATCGAAAAGATGAAGATCACAAAAGAACTGAAGTTTTCGACTCACAAACGTGAGTCTGCGCCTCAACACTCTGCGAACCCCGTCTGCTGGCCATCTATTCTCTTCCACTTGATGCATTGTCGGGTATGAAAAGAGTGGGACAACATATATCCATCTTGCGGTAACTGAAGAAGGAAAATCTGGAAACAACAACAAATAGTTCATGCTAAGAATATGATTCACACTACAACCTGCTAATCATGTAGTGAATATTTATACACCAACTTTTTTAATAATTACCTATTTGTGAACGCTACCCACTTATTGATTCAAATTATTTTATTCTTTGATACACTAATGTTACTTCAAAGTCCGCGACAAAATCCCGCAGCAACGCGCAGGGCGTCATCTAGTTTAACAATGCCAGGAGTTTTTTTTTCAGATCGTCGTCTGATCCTCTCGCTAGACCTCTCCCCTGTTCACTTGGCAGCACTAAAGAATGAACATCTCTGTCTGGGTGAGATTTATCTTGAAAATATAGATCGAACCGTTTGTATGCTTAGAATCAAGCCTTCACGTTTGATTCAGTACAAAACATGCAGAAGCATACAGCCGTGGATGTCATTTGAAAATAAGGATGAGAATGATGCTTTGATGCACCGATCGTATGAAATAAAAATTGAAATTACTGCTTTTTTCTAAATTGCCTATATACTTAGCGAGGGCAGTTTTTTGAAAGCCATGTTCAAGAGCCCACCGTCATCTTTGAAACCATGAAATCGAATTTGAAAGTATACTTCAAAATTATTTTACGGGCTCAAATTAAATTATTGGGCCATCATTTTTACTGGTTAAACACCTCAACTCATTCAAGATGGCATTTTCTTGCATTTTCTTGATGGCATCTCTTAAAAAAGGTTGTTTTTTTACTTTCCTTCAAGATGGCATTTCCTTGGTCCTTCTTCTGCATCTGCTCCTTCAAAGATTTTACTTGATCCTTCAAGATGGCATTTTCTTGGTCCTTCTTCTGTATCTGCTCCTTCAAAGACGCATTCTCTTGCATCTGAGTCTGCAGCTGCTCCTTCAAGGCAGCTCCCTCCTCTATCTTCTTCTGCAGCTGCTCATTCAGGACGGCTTCGTCTTGCATCTTCTGCTGAAGCTGCTCTTTCTGACTGGTGTGTTCCCTAACTGTGTTTTCGGCCGCGGTGATCAACTCTGAAACCATTCGAGATTGTTCCACGAGCTTGTTAATCTGAAACAAGAAACAAACTAAGCATAGGGTGCAAAAGTCGGACCTCTATCTGTGAGATGTACAGTATATATGTAAGACGTACTGTTTGCAGAGTCCGTTCAAGATTATCCAACCCTCCAGCAACGCGGTCGTGGGCTGTCCTCAGTTCATTCACACACTCACGCGTTAGCAGCCCCATCGTCGCAACCTGCATAGCCAGAATTATAAATTGGACTGTTTTCAGTTGATTACAAACTCAAGCGTTAGCAGCTCCATCGCCACGTACTGATTGGGAGGCGGCGGCGATGGGCGGGAACGATCGGATCGGGAGGCGGCGGGGGTCGTGGGGGAGGGAGGGTCAGGGTCAGGATTGATATATACTATTGTTTTCGGAAGATATACCAAAATATGGACTGGCCAGGCGAAAATGCCTTACGGTGGACGAGCACTCTGCGGACCATATCCTGCCCGTCCGTTATCCTAACTGATCAGATCCCTCCCGGTATTTACGAGTTCTGTCCCCCCAAGAGCCTCGTCAAAGCCTGTATCCCGGCAGCTATAGGTAGCTAGCTTTATTGACGTGCCGAGGGGCTATCCAGAGTTTTGTTCCCTCTTGTTAGGGTTCCGCCTAGTTTCTCCCGGGGCGATCGGTCGCCGCCGTCGAGTTGTTCGCTCCCCTGCCGCCGATCTCCGCTCGATCTCTCCTCCTGGTGCGTTCAAGGTGCGATCTAATCGCTCTCGCCCCTGGCCTGGATCGTGTCGCGGCGGAATCTAGGGTCTCCCACCAAAAACCCGATAGTCATCTCTCGGGTTAGTGATCTAGATGGCTGCTGAGGGAGCCGTGGGCTCCTCCGGACTCAGCGATGTGGGGAAGATGATGATGGAATTGGGACTGCGTGAGGAGGATCTGGACGATGTAGTTTTTGATGAGAAGGAGGCGCCGCCGGAGTCGCCAAGATGGGTTGCGCTGATCAAGGTAAACACCAAGAAAACCTACAGTCAGACATGGTTCTATAGAAACATGAGGTCCGCCTGGGATGTGGCACAGGAAGCAAACTTCAAACCATTGGAGGAGAATCTGTACTCCGTCCAGTTTACTTGCTTGGGGGATTGGGAGCGTGTCATGCAAGAGGGCCCCTGGAATTTTAGAGGTGACGCGGTGCTCCTTGCACCATATGATGGAATAACAAAACCCTCTACAATCAAACTGGAGACAATTGATATTCGGATTCAGATCCATGACGTGCTAGACTTGTATGCTCATCTCATCCAGCCCCTAGCTGCCAAGGTTGGTGAAGTCTTGTTTGCTGAGACCCAATCCCATGATTTCACCGGATATTTTCACCGTGTGTGGGTGCGTATCAACGTTCACAAACCACTCAAGAACGCGGTGTCGATGATCAGAGAAGGGAAGAGACAGATATATAAAGTGAAGTATGAAAGGTTACCCGATTGGTGCGCCGTGTGTGGGATGCTGGGCCATCTTTTCAAAGAGCATGGTAATGGGGTTCACCCACCATCGGCTCTAGTTTTCAAGGAGCTCAGGGCTGAGTGGTTTATGCGCAGTAGGAGGGGTCCTGGTGAGGGACGTGGGCGCCGCGGTGGTCGTCGTGGAGGCCGGTCTGGAGGCCGCTATGATGGAGAGCGAACAGGAGGACGCTCGGATGGAAGAAATTCCGGTGAGAATTGGGGCGCTGGAAATCAGAATACCATGGAAGAATATGGGGATGAGGCACAAGCAACAGATGATGACATGCATACTGATGATCCCAGCAGGAAGAGAGCTGAAAGAACGGAAGTGAGTGCTTACCCAGCTACTGCAAGGGACCATGTTCAGGCTGCGGCAGAAAAATTGGCCCTTGCGATCGTTCCATCAGGTCCCGTCATCACCAGTCCACCGCCACAGAGGAACCCAAAGAGAACAAAGAAGGATGACGAGAATACTACTAGCCAAGGTGCTGTTGTGAAGAATTTGGCGGGCTCCTTCGAGGAGCGCCGCCAGGCCAAATGAGTACTTTTTGTTGGAACTGTCGCGGTGTGGGCAACGCCGCGACAGTCCAAGAGCTTCGCGAATTTGCGAAGAAGTTTGCCCCTATCCTCTTGTGTATTGTGGAGACACAGATTGATGGTCAAAGGGTAGAAGCTCTAGCTGGTACTTTGGGTTACGATTTTTCTTTTGAAGTTGATAGTCAAGGTAGAAGTGGTGGTCTTGGTATTTTTTGGAACAATGAAACAAAAGTAGAGATTTTGGGTTATTCGTGTTATCATATTGATGTGTCTGTGGAAGAAGACGGACATGAGAAGCGGAGAATGACGTGTATATATGGCGAGGCTCAGACCCATTTGCGCCACCAGACTTGAACGGTTTTGAAAAATATTAGTACTTTGAGCGCACTCCCTTGGCTGTGTATTGGCGATTTCAACGAAGTTCTACGTCCAACTGAACATGAAGGTATTGGTACACGCAACAATGCTCAGATCCAAGCTTTTTGAGATGCCACAAACGTTTGCATGTTGCTAGATATTGGGTATAAGGGGCCGTTTTGGACTTTTGAGAAAAAAGTCGCAGGAGGTACGTACACCAGGTGCAGGTTGGACAGGGCGCTAGCCAATGCAGACTGGGCTGCTCGCTTTCCTATGGCTAGTTTGGAGCATCATTCAGCAACTACTTCCGATCACAGCGCGATATTGCTCAGCCTGGGAAGAAGCAATGAGGGCATGACAAGCCGGTCTTTCCGGTACAAGGCGATGTGGGAAAAGCATGAGGATTTTGGTACTGTGGTAATAGAGGAGTGGACGGCAGGCGGCCCATGCGTTAGTGTACAACAACTTCAAGATAAATTGTTTCAGATCTCCAAGGGATTGACAAGGTGGAACAAGCTTACGTTCGGGTGTGTACGCAAGGAAATCAGGGAGCTTAAAAATAAACTGGATGAGTTGAGGGGTGACCCCTTGAGGACAGCCCCTAGTCACGTCGAACTGAAAATAAATGAGAGGCTCATTGAGCTTTACCATCGAGAGGAAATAATGTGGAGACAAAGGGCACAGATTGATTGGCTTTCTTCTGGTGATAAGAATACGAAATTTTTTCATCTCAGGTCGAGTATGCGAAGGAAAAAGAATATGATTAGGGCGCTGGAAAATGCTTTGGGAGTGTTGACAAACGATCCAGATGAGATGAGGACTTTGGTGCACAATTTTTATAATGATCTTTATGCTTCTGAGGGGGTTCAAGGCATAGATGATGTGCTTGAACATGTTCCGAGGAAGGTAACATCGGCTATGAACACTATCTTATGTGCTCCATATATGAGGGACGGGGTTAAGACAACACTTTTTCAGATGTCTCCCACCAAGGCTCCGGGTCCAGATGGTTTTCTAGCCCAGTTTTACCAGAAACACTGGGATGTGTGTGGGGAAGAAGTCACTGAAATTGTTCTCGGGATCGTAAGAGGGGAAGAGAACCCGGAGTGCATTAATAATACGATTCTTGTGTTGATCCTCAAGGTGACGAACCCAACTCTTCTTTCGCAATTCCGGCCTATAAGTCTATGTAACGTCTTGTACAAGATTGCTTCAAAAGTGGTGGCTAACAGGTTAAAGCTAGTGTTGCCAGAAATAATATCACAGGGGCAGTCAGATTTCATGCCCGGCAGACTTATAACAGATAATATCATTTGTGCCTACGAATGTTTACATTTTATGAAGCGCAACAGGTCGAAGAGTAACAGCCACTGTGCGCTTAAGTTGGATATGATGAAAGCCTATGGCAGGCTAGAATGGCCGTATTTAAGAGCTATCATGGGGAGATTGGATTTTGCACGGTCTTGGATAGATATTGTGATGTCTATGGTTTCCTCAGTCTCTTTCTCAGTCATGTTTAATGGAGAGAAGCTCCAATATTTCAACCCATCAAGAGGGATTCGGCAGGGAGATCCTATCTCCCCTTACCTTTTCTTGATTGCAGCAGAGGGCCTTTCGTGCCTCCTAAAATCTAGTTCTCCGTCATCGTCTTTGCAGGGTATCAAGGTGGCTCCCACGGCTCCGTCCGTCAACCATCTTTTATTCGCAGACGACAGCCTGCTGCTATTCAAGGCTAGTGTGGAGGGTGCAGAAAGAGTATCAAACTTGTTGGATACTTATTGCAGGGCATCAGGGCAGCGTATCAATAATGCAAAATCATCTATTTTCTTCAGCAAGGGCTGCCCCCCGAGTATAAGAGAAGAGATCAAAAATAAATTACAAATGCAGAATGAGTCTTTGAGTGAGAGATATCTAGGGATGCCAACCGACGTCGGACACTCGAAGAATGGCACCTTTAAATATTTGTGTGATAGGGTGTGGGAAAAGATTAAAGGATGGATGGAGAAACTATTGTCTGCAGCAGGCAAGGAGGTGTTAATCAAATCAGTTGCCCAAGCAATCCCGGTATTCTCCATGTCATGTTTTAGACTTCCAAGAGGATTATGTGAGAGTATTACTTCAATAATCAGACAGTTTTGGTGGGGCAGCAAGAGAGGAAAACGGAAGCCAGCCTGGGTCGCCCGGGATATTATGGTCAGACCAAAATATATGGGAGGGCTTGGTTTTCGAGACTTGGAGCTGTTTAATCTAGCTCTTCTTGCTAGGCAGGCATGGAGGATACAAAATGACACAGAGTCATTGAGCGCAAGAATACTAAAATCCATTTACCATCCAGATTGTTCTTTGCTGGATGCGGAGCTGGGAACGCATCCTTCGCAGATTTGGAGGGCTATCCTCGACGGAAGGGATATCATGTCTCAAGGCATTATACGGAGAATTGGTCATGGCGAGTCCACTAACATATGGACCGACAACTGGATTCCGAGGCAAGGTTATAAAAGGCCGATTACTTCCTTAGTCCCGTCGCCACCGCTGCATGTGTCAGAGCTTATTGAAACAACTACAGCGTCGTGGCGGGTGGAGTTGATAAGATCGGTCTTCACACCTATAGATGCAGAAGCAATACTACATATCCCACTATGCATGCGAAGGGTTGATGACTTCTAGGCCTGGGGAGAGGAGCCGAGGGGAAATTTCTCAGTTAGTTCTGCCTATCGGATGCTCGTACGGACGAAGACCGATCGGGAGGCTTGGGTGGAAGGGAGAGAAGAAGTATTAACAACTCAGGGGGAAAGCAGAGAATGGAGTTCAGTTTGGAAGTTGAGAGTCCCGTCAAAGATCAAAGTTTTCTTATGGCGTTTGGCCAAACACTCTATTCCTTCGGGTGAGCTATTGCTGAGGCGGAATATGGCAACCACGGCGGCATGTCATCTCTGCGGAGCTCATGATACTTGGAGACATGCCTTGCTGGATTGCCCGGTCTCAGGGAGTACTTGGGCGCTATCATCATATGTGATTCTTGATCAGCTAAGTGTGAACGAGCATGAGTGTGCAAAGGCGTGGTTGTTCAAGTTACAGGAAGAACTACCCACGGAAGAATTCGTCAGGGCGGCCGTGTCACTTTGGGCGATTTGGGGGGAGCGAAGGAAAGCTATCCATGAAGACATCCATAAGAGTCCACACGCCATCCACAGCTTTATCAATTCCTACTTGCAAGATATTCAGGTGCTTTCAACAGAGAAAGTGACAAGGGGGACTACCACTACACGCCCCACTGGATGGTTACCACCCCGAGCATACCACTCTAAGATTAATGTAGATGCAGCTATAGGCCGGGGAGGTAGCTATGGTTCAGTTGCTACAATCTGTCGGGATTCGGGAGGAGGTTTCCGGGGAGCATCTGCTATGGTGTTCGACTTTGGCGACCCAGCCACATTGGAGGCATGTGCAATTCGAGAGGGCTTCTCTTTGGCGATGGATTTGAACCTGGATATGATATGTATGGCGTCAGACTGCATGGGGGTGGTCCAAGAGATCAAGAATGGAAGTGCAGCCACGTATGGAGCACTTATTCGGGAGATCAATCAACAAATTTCTTCTTTTAGTTCGTGTTTGTTAGATCATGAGTTTAGGAGCTCAAATGTCGAAGCTCACAACTTAGCGAAACATGCTTTAACTCTTGGGCGTGGCCGTCATGTTTGGTTAGGCCAGCCCAATGGAATTCCCTTCGTCCCTGTAAACATTGTGACGGATGAATAAAGTTTCGTGAGGTTGTCTAAAAAAAAGCTAGCTTTATTGACAAAGAATCTAGCTGCTGGAACACACGTGATGAGTATGGCACCATTTCAATTTACCCTCTGCCACCCAGAACAGTTCGATGTGACGTGACCTTGTGCCCAATTGACCCCTCGCGAGAGCACATAGAATAATAATCCGCCAATAGGACCAATTTGTTAGTCAATGTAATGCACAGAGAGTATGGTATTAACAGTCTATTAAGTCCACTAAACACCTATTAATCTCGTACAGACTGCTTTAAAGTAATTTATTATTGTGACGCTGGTCCAGATATTTTTATAACTCTCAATATTATCAAATATTTTTCTGGTCACAAATTATCTTAAACTCTATACTGTCAACTTATAATTTGATTAGGTAGACTTATAGGTGTTCTTCGATTTTATCCATAAAATAATACTACTATATTGTCTGTTAGTACCATCTGCTTGTCAGGGCCATTTACCTAAACTAGGATTAAACTGTTTTTATATGACCGTTAGAAGTTTCTGCACAGTTGGGGCTCTGAACAAGAATTGGTCTCGCACAGTTTGTTAGGTTAATGTATTACTCTCCCGAAAATAAAAGATTAATGTATTATTGTGCCACCCGTTGTATAATTTTTTGTATTACCAAATTTTGTTCTTTTGCAACAAACCATCTTTGAGCCTAGTCTGTAAGAAGGTAAAAATGTCTTCTGGTGGACTTTTGAGAAAAACAATATTTCCACAGCGCAAAAAAAAATCAAATTTTTTTGTACATACACAAATGCATATACAACACATTCAACAGAATTTAATAACAATGTACTTTCATATGGGACGTAAACAAATAAAAACAAATATGTCAATAAAAGTGGGTCAATTTTTTTGTTGTTGGACCAAATTTTTTTTGTACAGCTTGCAAGTCATAATATTTTTTGAACAAATTTTCACAGGTTCCATCGTGAATATGTATAAGTTTTCAAAGTTTTTTTTTAAATCATTTGAAAAAAGGATCAAATGCACCGTCCACCATACTGTTTTTAGATTTTATCAATCTGTTTTTTATCCGGCACATTAAACTAATCAAGTAGATTTGATTAGTGACCCTGACTAATTTCTTTTTAGATCCACTAGACGCGAGAGATGCGCACTATGCATGATGAAACATTAGCAGGGTCTCCTTTTGTCACGTCAGGCAAAAAGTTTCTGCATTGTGGCCCACACCACCCCATCAAGCTAGCAGTACATCGGCAAGTCACCAACTCCTTCTTCCCTGCGCATGTGCACGTACAGATCCACGCGAGGATACACTTGTGCCAAGCTTGTACGCCTATGCCACCTACACACTGCTCCTAGGAAACTAGTACGGGGGATAGGGAAGTGATGTTTGAGCATCTCAAGGAATCGTTCTATGGCTAGGATACAGTCCACACGAGCCGGCGTCCACCAGAAAGTCGCTTCCCTGGGCCCAACCTGACCCTCCCTCCCTTTCCACCAGTGACCAGTGGTGATTTTTCTTTTTCTTTCTGAAACTAACACAAAAACGATGAACTCTTCAAAGCTACTCCGGCATGCTAAAGAAACACCCGAAGCCCAATTGGACATCGGGCAGAAGAACGAACCCACGGCCGCAGGGCAATATCAATCCTTTAACCTTGGGCAAATAAGCAAGTATGACGCGGAAGGGGGGTGGGGGGGGGGCATACCTTGTGGAGGATGAGGCGGACGTGGAGGAGGCGGCAGGGGCGCAAGGGAAGGTCGTTCGGCTGACGAGTTGGCCCAGAGACAATGTGGCCTTCTAGCGCCGCTCCTGTCGGACTAAATATGTGTGCGCGGTTGACGAGAGCCAAAACGTAAAGGCGGTGAATACATGTTTGACAAGACCCAGCCTCTCGCAACGTGGACCGTCGATAGACTAACGAGCTCGGATGCCATATGGTCCCGTGTCAGCGACCTAGGCCTTGTTGGGCCTCCAACAGCTGACCAGCCTAGCCAGAAGATGCAAGAGATTATATGTATAGAGGGAGCCCCTCAAAAAAATGTAGAGGTACTGATTCGCAACTAGGCTGGGATCAAAACGATGGCTTCAACCGAGGCTTGTGTCGGGTAGAGATGGTCTAAACGGCCAACTTCAGTGTTTTGACCCTTTTGACAAAGTTATGCCGGATATGACACCGGTTTAAAAAAAATCAGGATTTGACTTTTTTTCTACCACCGGGGTCGATGACAGTAGGTTATCACAGCCTACCGCAGAGGTCCCTACCGGTACGGTTGACGGTAGAGGCAGACGATCATCGGTTGTTGCTGACGTGGCCAGAGTGTCTACCGCCAAAGAGGGCAGCGGTAGGTTGAAATACCATACCGCCATAGTCTCTGTCAGTAGGCCTCAACCCTCCCCCCAAACCCTGAGCTCAGGCATCTATTCCTGAAAACAGGGTTTTATTTTGCAGTAGGGTATGCAACCCTGCCGCCAGCTACCTCGGCAGTAGGTGTCGAAGAAGGGAAATTGGTTTTGTTCCTGAAACTAGATTTTCATTTGCGATAGGGTACGCAAACCTACCACCAGTCTCTGGTGGTACGTATCTATCCCCTTTAAACTTTAACTGGCGGTAGGTATCTATCCTCTTTAAACTTTAATTACTTTCCTGCAAAATTTGACCATTTAATATAAATAGCATAACCTCACACATCATAATATCATCTGGAAGTAAAATTAGTATTTTTCACATCATAATATGCATCACACATCAAAATAGTTCAACATACCCAACATTGCAAATAGGTTTACATGTCTAACATAGCAAATAGTTCAACAAATTCACGATAGCAAGTACTTGAACATAGTCGACAAGTTCTCGTTCAGCTCAACACAAAGCGAGTAGTTCAACATGATTGTATCACTTGGTCTTCCTCCCCCTCTTGGCGGTACGCTCCTCATTTCTCTTCAAGCGGGTCTCTTGCGTAATTGTTGTTGTGCGACGAGAAGTACGATCCCTCAGAACGGGGATGGACTCTTCCATTGCGTATTTGGTTGTTTCCCCATTTTTTCCTGGGTTGGCTAAGTGGGTGGTGGTCTGTCTTCCTCATCATACTCCTCCTCGTCATCCCCTTCTCCTTCTCCCTCGACTTGTTCCTCATCCTCTTCTTCCTCATCTTCCTCGTCCTCCTCAACAATGCGAGACAACGAGGCGGCATTGCTAGAGGAACCTCTGCGGGTATGGCTCAACGAAGCGAGGGTATGTGTCGACGGTCCAGGAACATGCACATTAACCGAGCTAGCACACCCAAGCATGCCCACTAGCATGCGACAATGGTTCCTGAACTTCTACAATAACAAATAAACAAAAACATGATATGGATCAAGTTTATGGTTATGGATCTAGCAGTGATAAATACTATAGTAGATTATGATTATGCCTAGTACGCTCAAAGTAAGTGACAAAAACATGACATGGACTAATGTTATGGTTTGCTACTTCTTGAGCTTGCGTTGGTTTTTCCCTTGAAGAGGAAAGGGTGATGCAACACAATAGAGGTAAGTATTTCCCTCAGTTAAGAACCAAGGTATCAATCCAGTAGGAGAAGAACGCACAAATCACCAACACCTGCACAAACAATCAAACACTTGCACCCAACGCGATAAAGGGGTTGTTAATCCCTTGACGGTCACTTGCAAAGGTGAGATCTGATAGAGATAGATAAATAAAAGATAAAATATTTGTGGGTTTTTGGTATATAGATATGAAAATAAAAGGTTGCAAAATAGTAGACCAGAAAGTAATATGATGAAAAATAGACCCCGGGGGCATAGGTTTCACTAGAGGATTCTCTCATGAAGGCAAATAATACGGTGGGTGAACAAATTACTGTCGAGCAATTGATAGAAAAGCGCAAAATTATACGATATCCAATGCAATGATTATGCATATAGGCATCACATCTGTGTCAAGTAGACCGACTCCTGCCTGCATCCACTACAATTACTCCACACACCGACCGCTATCCAGCATGCATCTAGAGTATTAAGTTCATGAAGAACGGAGTCATACCTTAAGTAAGATGACATGATGTAGAGGAATTAATGATACGTCTCTGACGTATCTATAATTTATGAAGTATTCATGCCATGTTTACAACAATTCTACATGACTTTGGTATGATTTGATTAGAACTAACCCGGACCGACGCTATTTTCAGCAGAACTACCGTGGTGTTGTTTTTGTGCAAAAATAAAAGTTCTCGGAACAAGCTGAAAATTAACGGAGAAATTTTCTGGAAAATATTAAAAATACTAGAAGAAAAAGATGCGAAAGAAGAGTCCCGGGCTAACCACAAGGGTGGAGGGCACCCCCACCCCCTAGGGCGCGCCCTCCGACCTTGTGATCGCCTCGTGGACCCCTCTGAGTGAAACCGACGTCAACCCCTCCTATAAATCATAAAAAACCCAGAACATAAGAGAGATCGAAAGTTTCACCGCCGTAAGTGTAGCGACCAGACCTCAAACAGTCTGATCTCTGTGCATCAGTGTCATCTCTGGATCGGTAATGCTGACATGCATAGTACTTGAAGGATTTATAACAGAGTAGCAATCACACACTTATTATACCGAATGTCTCAAAAGAGAACTTATTACAATGAAAATGGCTTAAGGCCATCTAATGACGATAACATCGGAAGTCTTGGAAGATAAAGCGAGTCCATCAACTCCAACGGCATCACTGAGTATAAGATCACAACCTAAGGCACCTTACTCATCTTCTGAAAAGTTTGCAACATGAACGCTGCAGCCCAAAAACGGGTCAGCACATGGAATATGCTGGCAATGTAACACATAGAGAGTAATGAACAGAATAATGCTATCACTACATGCATATATGGCTAGTGGAAAGCCCTATGGTTACAGTTTTGCATAAAGCCAATTTTTTCCTACAACAAAGGAATAAATTTTATTTAACTATCATGGTTGTTGTTAAACATTGAGAAGGTTCCTCTAACTCAATCCCAATTAAGTATCATCATTAAATCCGACAACTTAAATTAAGTAACATGATGAGATTCACATGATAATCCAGGTACTAGATACTCAAAACGTCCATAACCGGGGACGGCTAACCATGATTAGTTTATACACTTTGCAGAGATTTGCGCACTTTTCCCCGCAAGACTCAATCTCCTCCGTTTGATTTCTTGCACTACATGGTGTTTGAGAAATGGATGACCGAGACATAGTCTTTCAGAAGCATTAACTCTTTACTCTGGGTAGATAGTACCAACCTACATCCCCTACATCTGCTAGTCTACCACTGAAAGAGGTCACACAACATACTCAACTATGCTGGAGCCCATAGTAGCTTGCGGATGCACACATAAGTTTCTAGCATGAATAATCTCATGATCCCTTTGAGCCTGGGTGGCGGTCCATAGGAGAATCACATGGTACCCCGGGATTTCCAAAAATACAGGCAACACTGGGTTCCCCAGGTGCCTCAATCCACCCAGATGTGTATTAAAGTTGCCACCTTAAGTAAACCGTTAATTAACAATCTCACATCTGTCATGGATACACTCACCCAATCCACGTCTACTAGCATAGCGTAACAATATAAGCAAACGTAGAAGTAACTCCCAAAGGTGTGATAATAAAACAGGTAATAGGTACTACCTCATCTACTTCCCATAACCCACATATTAATCAGATCCTAACCATGCAGTTGTTCAAAGATTGATCTAATGCAATAAAATTGGGTAGTAAAGAGGTATGATCAAAGTGTTACTTGCCTTGCTGATGATCCGTGAAACCTAGAGACTCGTAGTAGCACGCGGCGCACTCCGGGTACTCTATCACAAACAAACAAGCATACAATAAGCACTCATCTAATGCACGGGTAAAACTCAAATAAGAGATCTAACTAGAAAGTTCAACTTAAGAACTCCGATTTGCAAAAAGAATCAAATCAAACGAAGCAACGAAAGTCAAACGGCGAAAGAAACCAGCTTCATTTACTAATATGGACCTAAGTCAAATTTTACAGTAGCAAGAACTTGTTTGAGTTGGTTAAACGGAAAGAGGGTTTCGAGACGAAACTCCAGGCGCTTGAATCGCATAATTCCGATAAATGAGCGAAAAGTTATACTAGAACGAAAATCGGATCAGAAATCGCGATCGGAAATAATCGCGGAAAATTCGAGAAAAAGAAAAATAGACGAATAGGCTAACAAACGAACGTTCGCTGTCTGCGGCTAAACGACGAAAACCATCCGTTAAAACGAACGTACAGACGAACGTCCGCAAAATAAATAAACCAGAAAAAAGTAAACCAATCTGTTAAAAAATACAAACACGGTTTTTTAAAGAAAACCGGGCGGTTTTTTGAGGAAAACCGCCGTCGGCGGTGGCGAACTCCGGCGGCTACCTCGACGAGCGGCGGCGGCAAATGGCAGCTTCGGCGGGCGGCGGGGTCAGCGGCGGCGCGGGGCGGCGGCGGCGGCGGCGGGGTCAGGCTAGGGTTAGGGTTGGCGGCGGGGTCGGGCTGGGGTGGGCTAGCACTCGGGCGGCTTATAAAGGCCGAGCGGAAACAGAGTCCGGGTCGCCCACGACGGCCCAAGTCGGTTCGTTTTTTTAAAACAATTCATACATGCAGAAAAAGAAAGAAAAGAAATACTAAACGGACTCCAAAAATCCCGAAATAAATTTTTCTCATCCTCTAAAAATAAGCTGGACAAGATGAACATTTATTTGGGCCTAAAATGCAATTTTGAAAAACACACATTTTTCCTAATTCAAATAAAATAGCGATAAAACTCCGAAATAAAATCTTATTTGATTTTATTATTAAATCCTCAATATTTCTTTATTTTGGGAAAGTCATTTTATTCCCTCTCTCTTATTTTTATAATTGAAATATTTGGAGATAAAATAATTAAAATCAAATGATCCTTTTTTTCAAAATTTGAGAAAAACTCAAATATGAAAATAACGAAATTCCCAACTCTCTCCGCAGGTCCTTGAGTTGCGTGAAGTTTCTAGGATCAAACCAAAATGCAATAAAATATGATATGCAATGATGATCTAATGTATAGCATTCCAAATTGAAAATTTGGGATGTTACAAACCTACCCCCCTTAAGATGAATAGGTGTGGGTGGTCGTTCAGTAGATCTTCCTCTCGTTCCCAGGTGGCTTCATCTTCGGTATGGTGGCTCCACTGAACTTTGCAAAACTTGATAACCTTGTTGCGTGTGACTCGGCTGGCAAATTCGAGAATCCTGACTGGTTTCTCCTCATAGGTCAAATCACTATCCAACTGAATCGCTTCCAGTGGCACTGTATCTCTCAGAGGAATATCAGCCATCTCTGCGTGGCACTTCTTCAACTGGGAAACATGGAACACATCATGAACTCCTGACAAACCTTCGGGCAATTCCAACTTGTAAGCAACTTCTCCCATACGCTCCAAAACTTTGTATGGTCCCACAAAACGTGGTGCTAACTTTCCGTTAACTCCAAAACGCTTAACTCCTCGAAGTGGGGACACACGAAGATAAAATCTGTCTCCGACTTCGTAAACTGTCTCCTTGCGTTTAGAATCCGCATAGCTCTTCTGCCTGGACGGGGCTACCTTGAGTCTATCACGAATCAACTTCACCTTCTGTTCAGACTCTTTAATCAAATCTGGTCCAAACAACTTACAGTCTCCAACTTCATCCCACAACAATGGTGTCCTGCACCTCCCACTACTAGGAAAAGGGCTATAGATGGAAATGACACTAATGGCGCACCAGACATGTGGTGTGCCATTAGTGTTGAAACTACTAATGGCGCACCCTGCCCACGGTGCGCCATTAGTACCAAATTTTTTTTTGAACTAGTGCGCCTGTCCAAACATACTAATGGCGCATCCACTGGTGGTGCGCCATTACTAGTTGTAACTAGTAATGGCGCACCAGCCAGAAGGTGCGCCACTAATGTTATTTTTTTATTATTGTTTTTATTCCTTTTTTTGCAAAAGTACTAATGGCGCACCACCAGGGGGTGCGCCATTAGTAACCTGGATTACTAATGGCGCATTTGTTGCTGGTGTGCCATTAGTAAGTGGGCAGCAACAAGATATTTTGGACAACCTCTCCTCCCACACTCACTTTCTCCCCACTTCATTCTCTCCATCGCCTCCTCCTTGTCTCGGGTGCCTCCTCTTTTTCACCTCATTTCCACCATAGATTCATTCAAATTAAGTGGTTAAGTTACCTTGTTTTGCTAGGTAAGTAAGGGGGGAAGCTATATTTATGTTGTTCTCCCTACAACAATGTGCACATGCACTTTTTATGGCCTAGCTAGATCTATGTATGTTCGTGGTGTTGCATATGTTTGTGGTGTTGCATATGTGTTTGTGTTTGGAGGTGTACCGGTATTTGAAATGCGATAGTTGCCAATATTTTGCCGGAATGTTGATTCATTTCCGTTTCGGCGAGAATTTTGGCATTAAGCATTCTTTTTGGTCCTATTTTTAGGGAAAGTCATGCCAAATTTTTTCTTGGTTCTAAAATATCGTTTTGCTCTACCCCGCAAGCGACCATGGTCCGCACAATGACCGAAGGCGTCGTGAATAGGTTTTTGAGGTCCGCGAAGGCCGAGATGCTTCAAAAGAACGAGACGGAGATAAGATGTCCGTGTCGAAGATGCAAGCTGAATAGCCTTATTGCGGACCCGGATTCCGGGCAGGTGCGGGACCACCTGCTCTTGCGTGGTTTCATGGATGGCTATCGGTGGCAAGGTGATGAAGATGACTACGAAGTCGTCCATGGGGGCCGGGCAAGAAATGAGGAAGGGCAGCAAGACAACCACCGCGGCTCAGGGGGGCGAGAAGACGAAGAATCCCCAGGAGATGATCACGACGGTGATGCTGTACACAGTCATCATGTAGAAGATGCAGGACATGATGATGATGCCGGCGGAGCAGACGACGCTGGACCATCGATGGGCTGGGTGCAGGACCCTCATATTCAAGAGCTGCTTTTCAAGCAGACGGATAACGCAAGAGCTGCCGCCCGAGAGAAAGCCAAGATGGATCAACTTGAGTTAGACGCGGTTACTCCATTGTATGAAGGATGCAGGCCCGAGGATACCCGCCTGAAAGTAACGCTCATGGCTCTAGAGATGAAGGTAAAACACAAAATGATCGACGCATGCTTTGACGAGAACATGTCATTCTGGCACGAACGTCTTCCCAAGGGGAACAAGTGCCCGACCAGTTTGGAGGAGGCGAAGAAAATCGTGTGTCCTCTGGATTTACCGCACGTGAAATACCATGTGTGCATGAACAATTGCATCATTTATCGGGACGAGCACGCGGAGTCTACCATATGTCCGGTGTGCGGTGTCACTCGATACAAGAAGAGGAAGGAAGCTCCTCGAAAAGTGGTGTGGTACTTTCCGATCACTCCTCGTCTGCAGCGGTATTTCGCGGACCCTAAGGTAGCAAAGCTCCTGCGTTGGCACGCGGATAGGGAGGAGAAGAAGCGAGAAGATGACGCAAATGATCCAGAGATAGATAAAAAAGACAAGATGCTGAGTCACCCTAAGGATGCGAGCCAGTGGCAAGCGTTGAACTTCGAATACCCAGAATTTGGGAACGATCCAAGGAACATCATGCTGGGCGCGAGCACCGATGGAGTCAATCAGTTTGGCAGCCAGAGAAGCACAAATAGCACCTGGCCTGTGTTCGTGTGGATGTACAACCTTCCCCCCTGGTTGTGCATGAAGAGGAAGTACATTCACATGAGTATGCTAATTGAAGGGCCGAAACAACCAGGGAACGACATCAATCTGTATCTGGGGCTGCTGAAAGAGGAGATTGACACGCTGTGGAAAACGCCAGCCAATACGTGGGACGCCGCAGAAAAAGAATATTTCCCTATGAGAGCCGCACTGCGCACGACGGTGCACGACTATCTCGGTTACGGATATCTTGCGGGGCAGGTAGTCCACGGATTTTCTGGATGCGTAAGTTGCATGGATGACACAACGTATCGCCAGCTAGATAGAGATCCCGGGTCTTCGAAAACCGTGTTCATGGGACATCGAAGGTGGCTTCGCGACGATGACCCGTGGAGGAAACGCAAGGATCTGTTCGATGGTGAAACCGAACCCCGAAAACGCCTGTGTACGAGGAGCGGCGAGGAAATAGACAAGCTGTTGAAAAATTGGAAAGACTGCCCACTGCCGGGAAAGAAGCAAAAGGCGCCAGAGCCGCTGCTGAAGGTATGGAAAACGAGGTCTGTTTTCTAGGACTTGCCGTACTGGAAGATCCACCGTGTGCCTCGCAGCCTTGATGTCATGCATATCACGAAGAACGTGTGCGAGAGTCTGCTTGGTACCCTGCTCAACATGCCAGAGAGGACCAAAGATGGGCCGAAAGCAAGGGCAGACTTGAAATCAATGGGCATCAGGCAGGAGCTTCACGCTATATATGATGATGATGATGATGATGATGATGATGAGGCGAAGCAGGACACAGAAAGTCGTCGCAAAGGCAAAAAGGCCAAGAAGACCGGAAATGACTACCCTCCCGCGTGCTTCACTCTAAGTCAGGAGGAGATCGAGCAGTTTTTCACCTGCCTCCTAGGAGTAAAACTTCCTTACGGTTACGCGGGGAAGATATGCAGATACCTAGACCCAGCGAAGCAGAAGTTCAGCGGGATGAAGTCTCACGACTATCACGTGCTGATGACGCAGATACTTCCAGTTGCAATCCGTGGGATCATGGACGCGCACGTCCGTGAAATGCTATTTGGCCTATGCAACTTCTTCGACGTCATCTCTTGGAAGTCGATTGGCGTGAGGCAACTCAGAAGGCTACAGGAAGAGATCATGGTGATACTATGCGAGCTTGAGATGTACTTCCCGCCCGCATTCTTCGACGTTATGGTGCATCTGCTGGTCCATATAGTGGAGGATATCATCCAACTCGGGCCGATGTTCCTGCACAGCATGATGCCGTTCGAAAGGATGAATGGTGTCATCAAAGGATACGTTCGCAACATGTCACGTCCAGAGGGAAGCATAGCCAGGGGCTTTCTGACCAAAGAGTGCATCTCCTACTGCACGAATTATCTAGGCATCGAGAACCCCGTTGGTCTGCCCGTCAACAGGCACCTCGGCAGGCTCGCTGGATGGGGTCACCGTGAGGGTCGCCACGAAATGCATGTCGACTTCGAGGGTCGACTCGCCGACTTTGAAAGAGCAAACCTAGTCGCGCTACAACACATAGACGTGGTCGATCCTTGGGTGGTAGAGCACAAAACCTTTATTAAGAAGACGTACAATGACCGAGGCCAACAGAGGACGGACGGAGATATACTCAAAGAGCACAACTCATGTTTCACGCGTTGGTTCAAGCAGAAGCTTCTGTCGTACCCTTTACATGAGGATTCTTCCGCGGAAGAACAACTCATATTCGCCTTGTCACAGGGCGTCGAGCACAACCTGATGACCTATGAGGCGTACGATATCAACAGCTACACATTCTACACCGAGGCCAAGGACATGAAGAGCGATGGTTATCAGAACTCCGGGGTAACGATGGAATCCTACACCGGTAACAACAAGGACAGATACTATGGAAGGATCGAGGAGATCTGGGAGCTGAGCTACGCTGGAGAGAAGGTCCCGATGTTCCGTGTCAGATGGGCCAAGAGCGTCCTAAAAGAAGACCGGTATTTCACCACCATGGTTATACCCGAAGCCAAATCCAAGACCGCGGGCGCAAACGTCACCGCGAAAAATGAGCCATGGGTACTGGCTTCCCAAGTGGACCAATGCTTCTTCATTACCGACCCGTCAAAGACCAGTCGTGTTGTCGTGAGGAGAGGCAAAAGGAAGATCATCGGAATGGATGGAGTAGCCAATGAGCAAGACTTCGACAAGTACGGCGACCCGAGGATCAAACATGACGACGATGATGAAGTAGCAGCATACACCACAAGAAGAAGCCGGACCACCCTACCTAAAGGACGTCCGTTCCACAGAAGAACTCCATTTGCGAAAAAGAAGGGCAAGAAGATTGTTAACAGATAGCTAGCTAAGATCGATTGTATTTAAATCGTAGCCTTCATTTCTCGATTGTATTTCATGGGCACTTTTTGAACTATCATGAATATTTTTAAATTTCATGGACACTCGATCTCGATCCCCCTCCATCTCGATCGCTATCCCACCTCGCTAGATCCGGTCCCCCTCGCCGCCGAGCACCCCCCGGTCCACCGGCCGCCGCCACCGACCCCCCGCACCCTCGATTCCCCTACTCAACCGCCGCCGCCGACCCCCCGCACCCCTCCCCTACTCAACCGCCACCACCGACCCCCCGCACCCTCCCCCGCTCCACCGGCATTACTGTTTGATGATATTT
>NC_041385.1:607694561-607771056 GCF_002162155.2 Triticum dicoccoides
CCAGATCCGCCGCCACCTCTGCTCGAGCTGCTCCCATCGACCACGCCGCTGCTCGCGTGCTTCTTCTCTCCCGCAACCCCGCCATTGAAGGTCTCGCAAGGTCCTCTTCTCCTCCCCCTCCCCCTTTGTTCAATTCGATTGTGCCGCCGTCAAGGTTCCCTGATGATGCTGGTTCCTCTCGCGCGCAGGATGCACGCACCTCGGACCGCGTGTGCCTAATTCTTCCTGGGACGCTGCCCCGACCCTACTACCCATGCCATCAGGGGAGCTCGTCAAGGTATCATCCCCCCCTCGCTCTCTCTGCTCTCTCCATCTCTCATGCTCTGGCGTGTTTTTTTCCTAAGGGACGAAACTATGTTCTCTTGTTGCTATTGCTAGGTGTTTTTGTCTGCCATGTACGTACATACCTAGAGTAGTTGATTAGATGCAGAATTCTTTGTTTGCTGAATTGCTGAATTGGAAACTGTATCATCTGGTCTGCGTGTGACCCGCCATTTTAGCAAATTCTTTGTTTCTCTTGTTCCATTGATACAATATCAGATCATGTCGATGCATTGGTCTGTATCCAATTACTCTGCTTTGCACTCCCGGTTTTTATTGTATTAAGAGTATCAGTATCTAGCGGTCTGAGCATTGGTCTTTGGATTTAGCTTCTATCAACTGTGCTGTCTATGCTGCAAAATTTCAATATGCTCTGTCTATACTGCAAAGCTGGTAAACATGGAGTTTCCATACTTTATATCTTAAGTGAAACTGAGCGTACTATCGATCCTTGTTCCGATTTTATCAGTTTGACTTTTGGTTCAACCAAATGAGTAATCAGAGTTTAGTTGCTACTGTTCTGGTGTAAGCTATGGCCAATATATATAACAGATTCTTTCACTTGTGTCTGTACCAAGATCAAATGTGTGGGGAGTTTCTCTTTGTTGATATATTATTCCAAGAACAATTGTATCAAGCAAGAATATTGACTAAGGCATTGTTGCAGAGATTCTGAGAATTAGCAAACGATTTTGTGTACTGTCCTCTGTTCTTTCTTATTGGTGCGGTGATTGCTGAACAAGATCCCTCCTGAACTTGCAGAAAAGAAGGACAAAAAGACTTAGTTAGTAACTGCTGAGGACTAACCTGATTTGCACCAATATTAGTCAATCAGAAAATGATCCATCATAGCTTTTGAACAGACTAGGGACAGTTAGGGACAACATTATGTCTAGCTAGGAACTGCAAATTAACAATAATTACAAGTAGGAGGGCCTAGTGACCCCGGGCGATAACTGAATGGTCAAATTCAAAGGTTGTATTCATATTGGTCAAATCAAGTTATCTATGGAAATGCCACATTCTGCTGCAGCCAAACACTAAGCATTCATTGCTCCACTAGAGTTTCTACCTCTTATCTGATGAATGGTTTTATGAAAATGCCTTCATGGGTATATAGTCATGCAATCTGAATTTATGTTCAGCACTTGAAGGAAAAAACTATACACTCTTTCATCTGCCTGTTTGTGATTTGATAGTTGTAACTGTTCACCCGCATCTTGTATATCATAGTGATGATTTACTCAAGTGGTAATTGGACACTAATATGATTCTGAAGTCATATGATAGTTGGTGTTTTGGTTTGTGATTAACATTTGACAATAATTAAATTGTTGTGAAGTAGTGAGACCCTGGAAATGTTACTTATATATGCATAATGCTCTTACTGCTCTGGAAGGATTGGACAAGTGTGCACGAACGTTTCAGATAGTTGGCCAAATGATATTTAAGCAAGTAGCACATTGCCTTGTCCACCCGGGATAATGATTTTGCAGGTACCCGAAGAGGCCCTTGAGTTTGCCGGAATGTCGATTAACTTATGTTCCGGCAAATTCGGGTACTCCATATGTCCTATTTTCAGCAAAGGTCATGCTGAAATTTTCCGTGAATTTTAGCATGACTTTGCTAAAAATAGGACATATGGGGTACTTGTGACTAATGCATGGGCCGGGGTATCTTAGTAGTTAATTAAGTAGGATCAAGTGCCCCGGCGTACTTGTGACTAATGCATGGCTTTTAGGGTGCCTCGGTGTCGATAAAAACTGAAATGATGAAAGGTTAGGCTTTTAGGGTGCCTCGGCGTCGAAAAACCCTCAATGATAAAAGCTTAGATTTTAGGATGCCTCGGTGTCGACAAACCCTAAATGATGAGACCATGATCTTGTTCCTTGACAATAACCAACTTTTTGACCAAACTTTGTTTCTATTTAGAGAGAAACATGGCCCACAACAATGAGGCCGGGGGTTCGGGCAGCAAGGCATTCTGGGAGCTATCCCAGGAGATGGAGGAACAACCTCACTTGTATGAGGCCGCCGCCTTCCCCACCGATCCTGAGACCACGGATGGTGCCGCCGAGGATGACCACACTGATGCCACCACTGATGGTGCCGCCGAGGATGCCACCACTGATGATGGCGGCGCACGCACAAATGGCAGCCAACCGAAGAGGCAACGGAAGGACCGGCGCCCGATCGTGCTCCGCACCCTCAAGGAGGAAGTTACTGAAGTGGACTCCAACGGGAATCCAACGGCGCCCGAACGAATAGTCAAGGGGTACTCGCTTCAGCTCGGGTGCATTGTCCGGAGCACCGTCTCGATCAACACCGAGAACCTGAGGCATCCTGACCGAGGGAGTTTGCGGAACCTCCTCTTCACGAAGCTGCACGAATGATACAAGTTCCCCGCTGAATTTGAAAACACAAGCCTCAAAGGGAATAAAGTGAACAATGCTGCCCTCACGAAGATGAGCAAGGCCCTGTCTACTTGGAAAAGCAATGTGAAGAGAATGATCGAGAAAGGTGAGAGTTATCAGAAGATCAAGGAGAAAAATCCTTCGATCACCGAAGATGACTACAACGACTTCAAGATCAATTGTTCGAGCACCGCAAGCTCCCAATCAAGTGAGTGGGGGAAACAAATGCGGGAGCTAAACATAGGGGAACACACACTCGGTCCCGGCGGTTACAGAGTGGCGGAGCCTATATGGGACAAGGAGGAGGCGGACCGTGCCGAGCAAGGCCTACCGCCCCTCTTCGATAAATACGGTGACAAGCAGACCAGGAACTTTGTCAGGGCCCGGTACAAGAAGGACCCGAAAACAAAGGAGCTTACCACGGATTCGAAGAACAGGCAGCTTGAGCTTGTTCTGGTAAGGAATACACCCCCGCGTAATTAGCTCCATATGGTTGCATTCTAATTAATGAAGCCAAATTTCTAAATGGTTCACATTCCTTCCGCAGGCGACTGAAAGCAGTAGCGCGGGGTCGACTAAGAGCAACCCTTGGGACACCACTCTAAGTAGGGGGTTGAATGTAATGAAGAACAAGGATAAGCTCAGTAAGCTGACGTCAGCTGGTCGTGTGGCTGGCAAAGGCTTGTCGACAAAATGGGGGTCATACTATACCGCTGGTGTGCGGAAGGAGAAAAAGACCAGCTCAGAAAGCCAGGCGCGAGAGGTTCAAGAACTCAAGGCACAGGTGGCGCGGATTCCGGAGATTGTCCAAGAGCAAGTGGAACAACGACTCGGAGCGACGATCACCGCCCTTGTGCCTACCTTGATCTCGGGGTTGAGTGCGTGGATTGCGGGCGGCCAACAAGGGCGGCCCCCGATTCCTAGCTTCACGGCCAGCAACTCGCATAATGCGATGGCGGGGCCATTGGTGCCTCCGGCGGAGGCGACATTGGTGTCTCCGACGCCGGCACGGGAGCTTAATGCACCCGGGTGTACGCCGGCCGGCACCTCTGCAGCAAGCGGCACCTCCGTCAACTGCACGCCCGCTGTTGGCGGTGCGTCGACATTAGCCGAGCTCGACGCCATCATCACGGTAAATAATTAAGCCTCTCTCGGCCGAGGACTTCATCTCCTTGCCTTTGACTGGGCATCCCTGACGCCCTACATGTTTTCGCAGGGCGCCGCCGATGTTCCGTGCACTCTCCTCCACTTCGTGAACAATGAGTTGGTCGATGTCGCCAAGGGCAAAATCGTTCAACCGGGCAACCCCTTGTTCCACGGTACCCAGATGCCACCCAACTTGTTTAGGGTTCAACTGGTTCGGGTGCTGCCAGGCTGCGACGACTTGTTACCTCCGGTTTGACCCGTCGGGGCCGACGATGAAGACGTGATGACCCTCAGCGCCTGCCTGAGCTGGCCCCTGCTTTGGCCGAAGAGCCAAATTCGTTTGGGGGTGGGGGACACCACCCCAAAGACAACACCGCCAGTCGTGCCGGCGCCAAGTCGGCCCCATGGCAAGACCGCCGTAACGGTGCCGGACATCCCTATGCCACTGGATCCAAACATGCATATGGCACAGGATCAAAATGACGACGACGACGACGATGATACATTTGGCAATGTCGATCAGTACTTTGCCGATCATGGGTACGATGGTGACTTCATGGGGCCTCCTTCTCAAGAACCAAACCCAACAAAAGACGTGTGCGATCTAGCTGGTACCGCGGAGAAGCCAAGTTGCAATAGGCGCCGTCTAACGTTCATCTCTCAGGAGACGCCTCTAGCTGCCGACTTCACCGAGCCTCAGATAGGCGAGGTGTGAAATATTATCAGCCCCAACACACTCAAGAAGGCGGTCTGTGAGCAGAACTCGGTCCCATTACAGGAGAAGAAGAAGGCACGCAAAAGAAAGACTAAGAAGGGTGCGAGCCAGCCGGCACCGAGTACGATCCGTGCTCAGGACGGGCCACCTTCACCGCAGGATATCTCGAGGAGGGTGCATGTGGCGGGTAGGGCGATGCTACCGACAAATATGCTCAATGCTGCAACCGGTGCTATGCGGAGTCTGCATGACAGTGTTCTTTCTTTGGAGAAGCGGCGTCTCAGGGAGAAGGATGTGGCATACCCAGTTTTCGCGGCCAAGGTGCCAGAGGGCAAGGGCTTTGTGGATAACTCCATCGGGCGTACGATCGTCCTGCGTTTTGATGACATCCACGCTATGTTGAACCTTCATCCGCTGCACTACACCTTCGTTCGGCTATTTTCGCTGAGTATGGAGATGCGGATCATTCGCGACAAGACCCCGGACATCGTGATAGTTGACCCCTTCTACATGCGTGCCAAGATCTTGGGCAGCGCTGGGGACCGGCAAGTCGCGAGTTCTTACCTCGAAGGCGTCATTCTGGCAAACCAAGATAAGGATAACTTCCTCGTGCCTTACTTTCCCGAGTAAGTCCTCCCCTCAACCGGCCCGTAACATATGAATTCTTACATTTCGATCGTTTTTCTTTTAACATTCCGTGTTTTCTGTAGTGACACACGTTGCACGCTCATCCTCCTAAGCCCCAAATATTCCATGGCCACGTATTTCGACCCGGACCGTCAGTCGAACGTAGACTACACAAATGTCAAGAAGGTTCTTGATGATGTTCTCCCCGGCTACGCCAAATCTGGAGGCACCTTCACCAGGCCTATTCGTAAGTACGGCAAGCACGTGTTCTCCCACAATACGACGTTCTGCTGCGTCAAGCAGCCGCCTGGTGGTCAGAAGGGTGCCTACTACGCCATCCATCACATGCGGGCGATCGTACGGGACCATCATCAACTTTTGCTACCGAGTAAACTCAAAGATTGGGCCGCGAGCGTGTCGGCAATCCAGGACGCGGACCTCCGACAAGAATTCTTTCGCATCCAGTCGGAGTTTGCGGAAATCATCCATCAAGATGTCCTTCGTACCTCGGGGCAGTTCTACCTCAGAAATCAACCGTCCAACAGTGACATCGACACAATGCTACAAATGCAGGCTGACAACGACCGTTATTTCATGACTCCCACGATAGACGGAGGCTTCATCCACGCTCCGGTCCCTTGAGTCGAGTCGAAAGCAGTGATGCTGTGTCTAGTTCTGAAACATCGATTGGCTCATGTTGTAATTAAACTTTAATGAACTTGTAGTATGTCTCTTTGGTTTCGAGAGTCGTTCAACTTAGATGTAATCGATGCTATTAATGTCTTGCTTTTCTCTTCCGATTGTTCTGTTGCATAATTATATATTGCTTATGTATTGTCTGTGAATTGGTACTAACATTTCGTTTGGCTAGTGCATAGCGATGCCGACGTATGTCGTGTACAAGGGTAAGGTTCCCGGAGTCTACGATGACTGGGAGGAGTGTCGGAGACAGGTTCACCGATTCAGCGGTAACAGTTACAAAGGGTACACCACTAGGGCCGAGGCCGAATCTAGATACGCCCGCTATCTAGCGGGAGAGGGGAGGGAGCGTTGGAGGAACCGGATGAAGACGAGTTTCATCGTGATGATGCTCATCGTGATGACCGCAGCTCTCTTCTATGTGATGGTAGTTTAGATGATCGATATTGACTTGTAATGTGAAGACAAACTCGCTACTCGCGGTCTCGAGACTTGTAATATAATGTTCTATCTTTGTTCGGTCTTTTCAATTCGGAGACTAATATGATGAATTGTATTCGGAGACTAATATGATGAATTGTATTCAAAGACTAATCTTCTATTGTATTCGATGAATCTGTTGTTGATGTGTGCTGTCTATATTTTGTCAAATTATACATTTTGTAACCTGTGCAAAAAACAGAAAATAAAAAAATAAAAAAAACCTAATATTCATACTAATGGCGCATCACATGACAGTGCGCCATTAGTATGACAAAGCATACTAATGGCGCATCACTGGTAAGTGCGCCATTAATATGCCATGGTTACTAATGGCGCATCCAGTGGTGGTGCGCCATTAGTATGCCAAAGCACCTGGATATACATGGCCCCTGGGAGGCATACTAATGGCGCACCCTGGCCTATACTAATGGCGCACCCGCGGTGCGCCATTAGTAAAAATTACTAATGGCGTGATGTTAATGGCGCACCACAGATGCGCCATTAATGGCCATACTAGGTGCGCCATTAGTAGGGGGTTTTCTAGTAGTGTTCTTCCGTACAAAGCTTCAAAAGGGGCCATCTTCAGACTAGATTGATAACTGTTGTTGTAAGAGAACTCTTCATATGGCAAATTGTTGTCCCAACTCGATCCATAATCTAGCGCACAAGCTCTCAGCATGTCCTCCAGAATTTGATTGACTCTCTCGGTTTGTCCATCTGTCTACGGATGAAAGGCTGTACTGAACTCTAGCCTGGTACCCAAAGTTTCGTGCATCTGATTCCAGAACTTTGAGGTAAAATGGGTTCCTCCATCTCATACAATGGTCCTCGGAACTCCATGCAGACATACAATCCTGGTCATGTATATCTTTGCCAACTTAGCACTTGTGTAAGTGGTCTTCACTGGGATGAAATGAGCTACCTTTGTCAGACGATCGACTACAACCCATATTGAATCATAGCCTGAACGTGTCCTGGGCAATCCCGTGATGAAATCCATGCCTAGCTTATCCCACTTCCATTCGGGTATCGGCAATGGTTGTAGCAATCCTGCTGGCTTATGATGCTCTGCCTTCACTCACTGACATACAGCACAAACTGCTACATACTCCGCAATATCCTTCTTCATTCTGGTCCACGAGAAAGTGTCCTTCAAATCCAGATACATCTTGGTATTTCCTGGGTGAATCGAATACGGTGAATCATGGGCCTCTTGCAGAATCAACTTCCTGATCTCCGGGTCATTAGGCACATAAACACGGTCCTCAAACCATAAGGTATCGTGCTCATCCTCACAAAATCCTTTAGCCTTTCCTTTGCTCATCTTCTCCTTTATCTTGGCAATCTCCTTGTCTGCCTTCTGAGCTTCTCTGATATTATCCATCAAAGTAGACTGAATCTCCAATGTTGCTACATAGCCTCTCGAAACTATCTCTAAACATAGCTTGCGAAGATCCTCGGCTAGCTCCTTTGGCAATTCTCCGGTCAAAGTGTGTTGACATGGCTCTTGCGGCTCAATGCATCGGCTACTACATTAGCCTTTCCGGGGTGATAATACAATCTCATATCATAATCCTTAATGAGCTCCAACCATCTCCTTTGCCTAAGATTTAACTCCTTCTGTGTGAAGATGTACTTCAAACTCTTGTGATCCGTGTACACCTCACAATGGTTTCCGATGAGAAAATGTCTCCATGTCTTCAATGCATGCACTACGACTGCTAACTCCAAATCATGTGTAGCATAATTCAACTCATGGGGCTTAAGTTGCCGTGAGGCATACGAAACAACTCTTCCCTCCTGCATAAGCACTGCTCAAAGTCCTCGACGAGAAGCGTCGCAATATACCTCATAATCCTTGCGTTGATCTGGCAGAATCAACACCGGTGATGTAACGAAGTGTTTCTTCAACTCCTGAAAACTGGCCTCACATTCCTCAGTCCAATTGAACTTGGTGTCCTTCTTCAACAACTCTGTCATGGGTTTTGCAATCTTCGAGAAATTCTCAATGAACCTCCGGTAGTATCCTGTGAGTCCAAGGAAACTCCGGATCTCTCCAACTAACGTGGGGGCTTCCCAATTTGTCACAGTGACAACCTTGGTGGGGTCTACTGCTATTCCTTCTCCGGATATCACATGTCCGAGGAATCCAACTTCCTTCAACCAAAACTCACATTTGCTGAACTTGGCATATAACTGATGTTCACTGAGCTTCCCAAGTACCAAACGCAAATGCTCCTTGTGCTCCTCTTCATTCTTCGAGTAGACCAAAATATCATCAATGAACACCATGGCGAACTTATCCAAAAACTCCATAAACACCTTGTTCATCATGTTCATGAAATAGGCAGGTGCGTTAGTCAGACCAAATGACATAATGGTATACTCATACAGCCCGTACCTGGTGGTAAAAGCCGTCTTAGGTATATCCTGCTCTCGAATCTTCAGCTGGTGGATCGATCTTGGAAAATACCTTAGCTCCTTGCAATTGGTCAAACAAGTCATTGATCATCGCCAGTGGGTACTTGTTCTTGATAGTCACTTCATTCAATCCTCGATAATCAACAACCATCCTCAATGACCTGTCCTTATTCTCCACTAGAAGCACTGGTGATCCCCAAGGTGACGAACTTGGGCAAATATAGCCTTTATCAAGTAACTCCTTAATCTTCTTCTTAGTTTCCTCCAAATCTTTTGCGGGCATCTTGTACGGTCTCTTAAATATTGGCCCTGTGCCTGGTAACAGCTCAATCAAAAACTCAATGTCTCTATCCGGTGGCATGTTTGGCGACTCTTCTAGAAATACGCCAGGAAAATCCTTCACCACTGGTACTTCCTCCTATCAACTCCTGATAAGGAATTTACTTGAGTCCTCTTCGACACATGCCGGGATACATACTTGATCCTTCTTCCTTCTGGGGTGGTAAGCAAAAACGACTTATTGGAGCATTCAATGTTCCCTCCATACTTCGATAACAAATCCATGCCTAATATCACATCCAGTCCTTGCGACTCCAATACTATTAGGTCTGAGGGAAACACGTAGTTACCAATCCTTAATGGTAACCGATCACACCATAGACTAGCCATATACTCAGCTCCTGGCGAGGTTACTAACATGGGTGACCTAAGGGCTTGGCTTGGCAGTTTATATTTATCCACAAATCCCCTTGATATATATGAATGCGATGCACCTGTATCAAAAAGAACGATTGCAGTAAATGACTTAACCAAAAACTTACCTATTACTGCATCTGGCTGGGCTTCAACCTCCTCCACGTTAACGTGGTTCACCTGTCCCCTATTTAAAGGGTTAGACTTCTTCCCAGAGCTTCCATTGCCATTTCCATGCTTTGCTTCAGGACATTCAGTGGCATAATGTCCAGTCTTCTGGCATTTGAAACAGGTAATGTGGCTTAGATCCCTCTTGGCTGGTGTTGATGGGTTGGTACGGTTCTGTCCGTTGCTTCCTCCATCCCCATTACCATTCTTGGGGCCACTATGGTTGTGTGAACTCCCTCCATTGTGATTGTGACCTCCATGGGTATGCTGAAAAGGTCCTCCCGAGTTCGGGGTAAAACGAGGCTTCTGCTGAGCTCCAGAATTGTACTTCCCTTGTCCATACTTCCTCTTGCGGCTGTCAATCTGTTGTTGCTTCCCTTCAATCATAAGAGCTCGGTCTACCAACTCCTGGTAGTTGTTGAAGGTTTCCACCATCGACTGCATACTCAGCTCATCATCCAGTCCTTCTAGAAACTTCTCCTGCTTAGCTGCATCCGTAGCAACGTCATCTGGGGCATAACGTGCTAACTTACTAAAGTCATCCACATACTGGCCAACTGTACGTCCTTCTTGGAGCAAGTTGCGAAACTCACGCTTCTTCACGGCCATAGCTCCTGCTGAAACATGGGTAGTACGGAAAGCCTGCTGAAACTGGTCCCATGTGATAGTGTCGATGGGATAAGTGGCTATGAAATTCTCCCACCATGATGCTGTGGGTCCATCAAGCTGATGTGTGGGAAAACGCACCTTCTCCGCATCTGTGCATCCTGCAGTGGTCAACTCCCTTCCCATCTTGCGGAGCCAATTATCTACAACTATCAGCTCGGTGCTACTAGAGAACACTGGCGGATTCAGCCTCAAGAAACGGGCTAAGTGATCAACAAGTGGTGGTGGTGGATTGTTGTTGTTGTTGTTGTTCGCCTGATTCTGATTCTGGACTAGCATCTGCATCAATGCATTCTGCTGCTGGATCAACTGAGTGAGCTCCGGTGGGAAAGCAAATCCATTGTCACGTCTCGGAGGCATCTAAAGGTTTAGAAAAGATGAGAATACAGAATAGAGTGAGGTCTAGAGAGAAAACACTACCCATATGCACATGAGACAAACACAATCAATATCACTTCAATCAATTCAAGCAAGGGCATACAGCGGTCTAACTATCGTTACATAAGTGCTCAGACTATACTATATACATGGGGGAATACTACTACTGTTATGGTGGTCGACTAGAAAAATTGATCGGTCGAAGACTCCATGATATCTGCTCTAGCTTCATCAACAAAGTCATCATCGCTATCGTCTGGGTCCGAGTCGGTGTCGTCGATGATGATGTAGTTCTCCAGGCAAGTGCAATCATCGTCTTCTCCTCCAGTCGCGAGGAATCCCATAAATACTTTTAGCTTCTTCTTCAGATCATCATTCTTCTCCATGAGTGTCATCATTTCCTCCTCATATCCATCGCGTGTAGACTTGAGTTCTTCTTCCAGCTACGTGATCTTGGTCATTGCCTTCTTAAGATCAATCATGCCTGCACACATCTGGTTCTCCTGGCGTCGAATGTGCTGGTTTAACTCCTGGATGAAAGCTGCAATTGATCTACCCTTCCTAGTGCTGATCATCTCCCATTGCTCATCTCGGCACCCATAAATCAGGTAAATAGTATCCTTGAGGTCCTTGTGGTAAACTTCTCCAATGTGTCCCATGGTGATGTGGGATGCCATGCTCTTTCCTAGACTCCAGGTTGGTGCATCAAAGGAAAACTCTATGGGCTCTGTGATGGGCATGAACGTCCTTCATGGAACTTGAACGTGAAGCATCCAATGCCCCTCTTTTGGTAAAGTGGCGATGTTGGTCCCGGTGAAGCTTGGTACTCCGATGTTCATGTATCTAGTGACTTCCTTCAAGTGGCGTCCAAAGGGTGTATCTTCATCCGGTTGCATAAACTTGTTCCTTGCATCTGCCATCCTAAAAGAGTAGAAAAGGGGAGAGGAGTTAGAAATGAGAATAGAGTAGTGATCTAGGGCTTTAGCTTAGTGGTCGTGTCCTACAGTCAGCGTGTGCTCTGATACCATCTTGTAGCGACCAGACCTCAAACAATCTGATCTCTGTGCATCAGTGTCATCCCTGGATCGGTAATGCTGACATGCACAGTACTTGAAGGATTTATAACAGAGTAGCAATCACATACTTATTACACCGAATGTCTCAAAAGAGAACTTATTACAATGAAAATGGCTTAAGGCCATCTAATGACGATAATAACAACGGAAGGCTTGGAAGATAAAGCGAGTCCATCAACTCCAACGACATCACTGAGTATAAGATCACAACCTAAGGCACCTTACTCGTCGTCTGAAAAGTCTGCAACATGAACGTTGCAGCCCGAAAACGGGTCAGCGCATGGAATATGCTGGCAATGTAACACACAGAGAGTAATGAACAGAATAATGCTATCACTACATGCATATATGGCTGGTGGAAAGCTCTATGGTTACAGTTTTGCATAAAGCCAATTTTTCCTTACAACAAAGGAATCAATTTTATTTAACTATCATGGTGGTTGTTAAACATTAAGAAGGTTCCTCCAACTCAATCCCAATTAAGCATCATCATTAAACCCAACAACTTAAATTAAGTAACATGATGAGATTCACATGATAATCCAGGTACTAGATACTCAAAACGTCCATAATCGGGGACATGGCTAACCATGATTAGTTTATACACTCTGCAGAGGTTTGCGCACTTTTCCCTGCTAGACTCGATCTCCTCCGTTTGATTTCTCGCACTACATGGTATTTGAGAAACGGATGACCGAGACACAGTCTTTCGGAAGCATTAACTCTTTACTCTGGGTAGATGATGTCTACTACACAACCTTCTTCTTGTAGACGTTGTTGGGCCTGCAAGTGCACATGTTTGTAGGACAGTAGCAAATTTCCCACAAGTGGGGGACCTAAGTTTTATCAATCCGTGGGAGGCGTAGGATGAAGATGGTCTCTCTCAAGCAACCCTGCAACCAAATAACAAAGAGTCTCTTGTGTCCCCCAATACACCCAATACAATGGTAAATTGTATAGGTGCACTAGTTCGGTGAAGAGATGGTGATACAAGTGCAATATGGATAGTAGATAAAGGTTTTTGTAATCTGAAAATATAAAAACAGCAAGGTAAGTAATGATAAAAGTGAGCGTAAACGGTATTGCAATGATAGGAAACAAGGCAAAGGGTTGATACTTTAACTAGTGCAAGTTCTCTCAACAATAATAACATAGATAGATCATATAACAATCCCTCAACGTGCAACAAAGAGTCACTCCAAAGCCACTAATAGAGGAGAACAAACGGAGGGATTATGGTAGGGTACGAAACCACCTCAAAGTTGTCCTTTCTGTTCTATCTATTCAAGAGTTCGTAGTAAAATAACATGAAGCTATTCTTTCCGCTCAATCTATCATAGAGTTCATACTAGAATAACACCTTAAGACACAAATCAACCAAAACCCTAATGTCACCTAGATACTCCATTGTCACCTCAAGTATACGTGGGCATTATTATACGATATGCATCACACAATCTCAGATTCATCTATTCAACCAACACAAAGTACTTCAAAGAGTGCCGCAAAGTTTCTATGAGAGAGTCAAGACGAAAATGTATGCCAACCCCTATGCATAGGTTCATGGGCGGAACCCGCAAGTTGGTCACCAAAACATACATCAAGTGGCACATGATATCCCATTGTCACCACAGATAAGCACGGCAAGACATACATCAAGTGTTCTCAAATCATTAAAGACTCAATCTGATAAGATAACTTCAAGTGGAAAACTCAATCCATTACAAGAGAGTAGAGGGGGAGAAACATCATAAGATCCAACTATAATAGCAAAGCTCGCGATACATCAAGATCGTGCCATAGAGAGAACACGAGAGAGAGAGAGAGAGATCAAACACATAGCTACTGGTACATACCCTCAGCCCCGAGGGTGAACTACTCCCTCCTCGTCATGGATAGCACCAGGATGATGAAGATGCCCACCGGTGATGGGTTCCCCCTCCGGCAGGGTGCCAGAACGGGCTCCCGAGAGGTTTTTGGTGGCTACAGAGGCTTGCGGTGGCAGAACTCCCGATCTATCTTCTCCGTGGATGTTTTTAGGGTACGTGGGACTATATAGGCGACAGAAGTTAGTCGGGAGGTGCTTGAGGGGCCCACGAGACAGGGGGCACGCCCAGTAGGGGGGGGGGCCCTCCTATCTCCTGGCCTCCTCGAGGCACTTCTGACGTGAACTCCAAGTCTCCTGGGTGACATTCTTCCAAAAAATCACGCTGCCGAAGGTTTCATTCCATTTGGACTCCGTTTGATATTGCTTTTGTTTGAAATACTGAAACAGGCAATAAAACAGTAATATGGGCTGGGCCTCGGGTTAATAGGTTAGTCCCAAAAGTAATATAAAAGTGTATAATAAAGCTGTAACGCCCCGGTAGTTAACCAACAGTAACCGCACACTAATGGTGCCATGGCATCCCAATTAAATTTCTAAACCTCACTTTGATCCAAACCGAATTCAAATCCAAATTGAAAAGAAAGTCAAATTATTATTTCTGCAAACGGTAAAACAAAAATGTTTGCTGGGTTGCAATAATCCACTAACTAATTTTCATAGATAATCCAATATTATCTGGAATATTAAATTGCCCCTAGCTTAGTTAAAAGAGTGCCCAAAACAGCCTTTTTAATCCATTTGTATTTAAGAAAAATTCAAATGAGTTTAGTTAAGCTCCAAACTTTTTGTGGCTTTCACAAATATTATGTAGTAATTGTAGGGCAAATTTCATATATAACAAAAATCATTTGATGGCACAACCTAATACAAAATAGGATCTGAAAATACAAAGAAAAGGGTAAAAGCGAATTGGACCTAAACTAAGGTGCCACTGGGCCGTAAGTGGCCACACGGCCCAGCCCACCAAAACTTTCCCCTACCTCCCGCTACAGGAACAGAGGATGTGCGTGGCGCACATCCACGACGGCCATGGCCATGGATGCCCTCCACGTCGCCTCCCTGGGGCTTATAACTACGTCGCCCACGAACCCTAGATCGAGCCCAACCCCCCCTCTGGACCTCACATCTCTCCTCCTCGCCTGGCTCTGCTCCACTACAGTAGCCGCCCGAGACCCCCGTCACCGCCGTGTCGTCGTTGCCGTTCTCCGAGGCTTCCCCGAGCTGCTACAAGGTGGCCAGGAGCCTCCCCAACCTCGTCACCTTCACCTACATGCCTCAAATCGAGCAGGAACGCCACTTAGGCTCGTCATCGCCACTTCCTCCACTACACGGCCGCCGCGGTCATCTCCGTCGATCTCCACTGTCGGCGCCTCCCGGCCTCACCGAGCTCGTCCACGGCCTCCCCGAGGTGAGCCTCCGCCCGTTCCCCCCTTTTTGCCCCTCTCCCCGATGCTGTTTGTCGCCGGCCCACGCCGCCCCAGGCTCTGGCCGTTGGCCGCGGTCACGGCGCGCCCTGCGGCGCCTACACCTCGCACCACGGTCACCCCATGTGCGCCCCGCGCCGCCCCCTGGCCGCGACCGGCCGCGCGTTGGCCGTCCTCTGGCCGCGCCTCGCGCGTGCGCGCCTGCTGCTGCTGCTGGCTCTGTGTACTGCCGGCGCTCCCGCTGTCTGTTGCTGTTGCGTTGCGGCTACCTGTCGCTGCTGCTTTGCCGCCGCTGCTACTCGCCCTCTGCTTGCTGCTCTTGCACTGTTGTGCTGCTTGGCCGCTGCTTGATGCTTCGCCTTTTGCTGCTCTGCTTACCACTGCCGCTAGTTGCTGCAGCCGTCTGCTGCTGATGCTTGGGCATGGCCGTGCGTGTGTGCACAAGGTGCACGCCCGACTGTGCCTCTGGCCGGCTTAATTAATTAAAGATAGATTAGTTTAGGATTAGATTAGTGGAATAGAAAGCCTAATGTGCAGATGACATGTGGCCCCACTAGTTTAAATTACTTTAGACTAATTAAATTGACCCTGTGACACTTACATATGGGCCACACCTCTCCTTTTGACTAGTCAAATTTACTTGGTCAATTCGAATTAAAAGTAATTTAGAAAATCTAGAATATTGATAAGACTTAAAGAAAATCATAGAAAATTATCCGTAACTCGGATGAAAAAACTTTGTACATGGAAGTTGCTCAGAACGACGAGACGAATCCGGATACGCAGCCTATTCATCCGCCACACATCCCTAGCATAGCAAACTCGCAACTTTTCTCCTCCGGTCCGTTTGTCCGAAAATGCGAAACGCCGGGAATACTTTCCCGGATGTTTCCCCCTTCGCCGGTATCACCTAATACCATGTTAGGTCACCCCTAGCACCGCATATTGCCGCGTCTTGCTTTGTGTTACATTTGATTGCTTTGTTATTTATTGTGTTCCCCCTTCGTTACTTCTTTCCGGTAGACTCTGAGACCGGTGCCGATGTCCGTGTGTTCGACTACACCGAAGATGACCCCTCCTTGCCAGAGCAACCAGGCAAGCCCCCCCTTTGATCACCAGATATCACCTATTCTTCTCTATTCTGCTTGCATTAGAGTAGTGTAGCATGTTACTGTTTGGTTACTCCTATTCTGTTGCATAGCCTATCATTGTTGCTACAGTCATTGATACCTTACCCGCAATCCTAAATGCCTAGTATAGTATGCTAGTTTATCATCATTGGCCCTACATTCTTGTCAGTCTGCCTTGCTATACTGTCGGGCTGTGATCACTTGGGAGGTGATCACGGGTATATACTATACATATATACATACTACAGATGGTGACTAAAGTCGGGTCAGCTCGTTGAGTACCCACAAGTGATTCTGATGTGGGAGCTGAAAGGACAGGTGGCTCCATCCCGGTAGAGGTGGGCCTGGGTTCCCGACGGCCCCCGACTGTTACTTTGAGGCGGACCGACAGGGCAGGTTGAGACCGCCTAGGAGAGAGGTGGGCCTGGCCCTGTTCGGCGTCCGCGGTTACTTCATAATAACACGCTTAACGAGATCTTGGTATTTGATCTGAGTCTGGCCACTGGCCTATATGCACTAACCAACTACGCGGGAAAGATATGGGCACTCGACGTCGTGGTATCAGCCGAAGCCTTCGTGACGTCAGCGACTGAGCGGCGCGCGCCGGGTTGGACTGCGTTAACGCAACTTCCTCTGTAATGGAGGTTGCTAGGTCTGCCCACCGGCCGCGTACGCAACGTGCAGGTGTGCAATGGGCGATGGGCCCAGACCCCTGCGCGCATAGGATTTAGACCGGCGTGCTGACCTCTCTGTTGTGCCTAGGTGGGGCTGCGACGTGTTGATCTTCTGAGGCTGGGCATGACCCAGGAAAGTGTGTCCGGCCAAATGGGATCGAGCGTGTTGGGTTATGTGGTGCACCCCTGCAGGGAAGTTTATCTATTCGAATAGCCGTGTCCCTCGGTAAAAGGACGACCCGGAGTTGTACCTTGACCTTATGACAACTAGAATCGGATATTTAATAAAACACACCCTTCCAAGTTCCACAGACAACCCGGTGATCGCTTTTCCACAGGGCGACGAGGGGAGGATCGCCGGGTAGGATTATGCTATGCGATGCTACTTGGAGGACTTCAATCTACTCTCCTCTACATGCTGCAAGACGGAGGCTGCCAGAAGCGTAGTCTTCGACAGGATTAGCTATCCCCCTCTTATTCTGGCATTTTGCAGTTCAGTCCATCGATATTGCCTCTTTACACATATACCCATGCATATGTAGTGTAGATCTTTGCTTGCGAGTACTTTGGATGAGTACTCATGGTTGCTTTGCTCCCCTTTCCCCCCGTTTTCCTCTTCTTCTCGGATGCCGCAACCAGACGTTGGAGCCCAGGAGCCAGACGCCACCGTCGACGATGACTACTACACTGGAGGTGCCTACTACTATGTGCAGGCTGCTGACGACGACCATGAGTAGTTTAGGAGGATCCCAGGCAGGAGGCCTGCGCCTCTTTCGATCTGTATCCCAGTTTGTGCTAGCCTTCTTAAGGCAAACTTGTTTAACTTATGTCTGTACTAAGATATTGTTGCTTCCGCTGACTCGTCTATGATCGAGCACTTGTATTCGAGCCCTCGAGGCCCCTGGCTTGTAATATGTTGCTTGTATGACTTATTTATGTTTTTAGAGTTGTGTTGTGATATCTTCCCGTGAGTCCCTGATCTTGATCGTACACGTTTGCGTGCATGATTAGTGTACGATTGAATCGGGGGCATCATAAGTTGGTATCAAGCCGACTGCCTGTAGGAATCCCCTTTCCAACTCCTTGGCCGAAGTTGAGTCTAGAAGCCGAAAACTATTTTGCTAACTTGGCTGTGTGGCTTACGGGCCCACGTCACCATTGGGTGGTATTAGGATCTTTTACTCCTCGACCTTTACTCTGGGACTCTGATCTCTCCTATATTCGGGTTAAATTATTTTAATAACACCGACTCTAGATTCTCGTAACTACTTCCTCCCAGAGACCTCTCACTCCAGATGATTGGTTGGAGCACCGAAGGATTCCAAAGATACACTCTGATGTTCTCTTGAGACTTTGTGCCTATTGCTTTTGCAATTCCCTACCATCGAAATATCCCTATGGATAAATACATACACCTGTCTTTCTTACTTTTACCCCCAGTTGATCTTGCTCTCTATTGATATGAGAATACCTTGTGTCTACTGCCTTGTAGTTCTTTACCACATGAATACCCCTGCAAATAATTACTCGCACTTATCGAGTATTCATCCATCCCCAGTTGTTCATATGTTCCGTATGATACTTTGAAATTCTATCCGATCATTCGAGAATCCTCTTTAAAACTATTTCTCTACATATACTTGTCTGCTTGCATTATGGATGCTTCCCCTAGGTCTAGCAACATTCATTAGTCTCATTTGACACCGTCATTTTGATCCTATTGATTCAAACATGAGTGCGAATGCACGCAATCATCAGTTGATTCTTTTAAAAATATCTTTCCGGCTCACATGTCATTTTAAACATGAGCTGGATCTCGACCAATCAATTGCCATCGATTGTACCCCTAAGGCTATTCAACTTATCCATCCTTGATCAGAGTGTCTGCCTCTGATCATTTGATTTGGAAACCATAATTTCTTTCTATTTAAGCATCAGACTAATCAGGTGATTCTTGAATCTGATGCCTCTGCATTCTTTCTTCCTCTGAGTGAGTACCGATACTCACATCAGCTCCGTTGTGGATCGCCGGATCATTGTTGGATTGTTATACGACAATGTCCTTCATATTCAATCACCTTGTGAGTTCTTCCCTTGATACTAAGTGCCTTTGGTAAATGGTATCATCTGCTTGGCCAACCATGCTATGCTTTCGAGCTTGTGTATTTACTTTTGAAACTTGTGGTATAGGTTACTAAGATGCCCGATGGGTTGAACCTATGCCTTCCCCTAATCCGTGAGAGCCCGAAAGTTTTCACAAGTCATACTCTTCCGATGTTCTACTAGATAAAATTCCAACACTACAGTTTTATCAAAGCAAGAGGTGAATGAAATGATATGCATTAAAGAAGTGGGAGTCGACCTTGAACTTTGTGTTCATGCCCATGAAAATGATGTAGGTCGTCTCGGAAGCTTCTTGCAAAATGATTATCCAGCTGTATGATTCTTTCGGTATTCTTTAAATTGATTCCTTACAGTTATGGTTCCGACCATGCTGTCCTGATCTAATATATCTGATGGGAATTCATTCCAGTGCCTCGTCTATTTTTGGCAAGGTTGAAGTATCTACTGTCATAGGTCAATGACCCGGTTCTACTTCTATCATGTTCTACCTTCGAGTATTACCCCCTAGTATCTTGAAGATGTCTTGCCATTGCACCACATCTTAATAACTTTGTTGAAGTAATGTCTCTCCTTATCGTAATCACTCTACGGGTTCTGGGTTGTTGTTAACCAAGGACACCGACTAGTGAAATTATTCCGCAATACAAATAAAATACCCCTAGTATTTTTACTGGGAAATTCTGAACCCAATCTGGTCATTCCTAGACTATCGGATGCATCCTAGTCTTGCTATCTTTAACTGTGCTACCTCGTCCTTCTCTGGTGCACGAATTCTTCAGTGTGTGAGCACGACTTACGTCGAGCTTTCAACATCATGTTGCTTGTCTTGAAAGGCAACTTTGGTTCCGTGCTTGCATCTTATATATTGATTCTATAACTTGCCACTTCGTCATTTCCTTTCTTGTTGTCGTTGTTGATTGATTGCATCCTCTTGAAACCTCCCGGCAAATGTGTCAGATCACCTTTAACACTTTGACTTCTTCTGAGATGTCAACTGTGTTCATGATGAGAAATACCCTCCTTGCCCTTGATGATTTTTTTATCATTGACAACACCCTTGGCTTTCTTTCAGCACGAACTTGTCCACATTATGAATACAACTTGCTCTCCAGCTAGTGTTGTGTTCTGCCTTAAAGTATTACTGTCTTTTATGTCGAGAATGTTGTGGGGATTGCTCCACCTCTTAGAAATTCTCGGTATGATGATACTTCTCACCATCACCATTCTTCCTTGGTCTCCGTGTTGTTTTTAACCGGGATACCAATATACTAACGATGTTGCTTGAGTTCTGTACTTCTAACAACCCTATTGCTTTGAAGTTAACGATCGACAGTTCGTTCTTAGACTGTTGGTTATTGAATCGTCACTCTAACATTGATCTTGCTTCCTAAGGTCATATTTCGGGCACACCTTTCAACTAATGATTGATGGTGTATGTTTTCCTCGAGCATACAACATTATATCATTTGAATTGATAAGTGTCATCTTCTTGTTCACATTATTGTGGAAATCTATCCGTTTGGAATTCTCGATGAATTGTCGCTGAGTCCATCAGCCACCTCCTCATCCCCTCCTTGGTTTAGTGATGAACTATTGTTTCAGGAACCCGCTCCCATAGTTCATTTCCCGAGAATCTTGCAATGTCATTTCGTCGATTTGTGTCGCACCTTTTCTTCTCGGACATCCTGAGTCTGAGATACCCTGACTCCAATCAAATCTGAATCTCAGTCAGATGGCTGGGACATATTTCCAAGAGTTATAACATTGGTCTATATATGACCCGGTAAGGTGATGTCATGCCTAGCACACCTGGCCGGAGGCTCTATTGTTATAGTTTTCCCTTTCAGCCAGGTTAAACACTGTTCCATGAGGAAATTGTAAGACTTATTCTACCAGTTGTTCCTGATGAATCCTTTGTGTGTATGCAAAGTCCGACCTTTGCTTGAAGACCATGTCAATGCTATCTCGGAGCATGTATGTGGTACTCCGGTTTTCAATAAGAACTTTTGAAGCCCAATGCTAAATTTTCCTGCTCAATATCCAAACACCGTTGTATGGGTAATGTCATGAAATTTCTCTCCTCTTATGTAAAGCATTTTCTACATTATATCTTGTCTTGGATATCATCCTCTGCTTGACTTTGGGAAGGATATACCCCTGATATATGTGTTTAAACACATTTTCCTTTCTGTTGTTTTGTTCAAACTTTCTTATAATCTACTTAACTGAGCAGTGGTAATTCCCTGCTTAGGTAAGAACCTCATGGTACAACTCTGCCAGTAAGACCCTATTACTATAATTGATGACATATCGGTAGCCACCGATGGATGAGAACTTTGCCTAATGGTCCGCCTCGTTCAACGAGCAGGAAAATGGTTCTCTTTGTCCCTTGCCTTTGGTATCGACATTGTTGCCAACATAACTGATAGGCTTCCCTCTGACATGCCTTACTATCATGACCGTGCAAGATGTCACCGCCCTTCCTACTTTAACCCAGATGGTGGGCCCATAACCCACAGTTCCATAGGATCAAAACCTGACTCTCCTATACACCCCTGTTTCCAAAGTTATTCCTCACGCTTGCCATGTGATCCTCAATTCTGGTATTAAACACAATACTTGCTTCCGTTGCTTTGAACCCCTTTCACACTCTGTTTCAGGCAACAAACGATTGCCTACCCGCTTGAAACTTCTCATGGTACCTCCTTACTTTACTCTCGATATTTTCTTAAGTTTTAGTTCGAGAGTTACTTTCTGCCACCTTCCCCGATGTTAGCTACCAGATAGTCAACCTTGCAGAGGTCCGTTCTCCCAGAATATACCCACCCTTTATTCTTTCATAAGTACGATGGAGTTCCCGAAGAAAGGATGCCGACTTCATCAGGATGACCTGGAGCAGAGAAATAAAGACATCAACGTAATGGATCGACCTCTTTGAGAAGAGCAACCAAGACCGAGAAGATCCGTTAGAATTTCACAACCACAAATTTCCCCCTTACACCACCTCTTAAATCTCGGGACGAGATTTCTTGTAGTGGAGGAGATTTGTAACGCCCCGTAGCTAAGCTACAGTAACCACACACTAATGGTGCCATGTCATCCCAATTAAATTTCTAAACCTCACTTTGATCCAAACCGAATTCAAATCCAAATTGAAAAGAAAGTCAAATTATTATTTCTGCAAACGGTAAAACAAAAATGTTTGTTGGGTTGCAATAATCCACTAACTAATTTTCATAGATAATCCAATATTATCTGGAATATTAAATTGCCCCTAGCTTAGTTAAAAGAGTGCCCAAAATAGCCTTTTTAATCCATTTGTATTTAAGCAAAATTCAAATGAGTTTAGTTAAGCTCCAAACTTTTTGTGGCTTTCACGAATATTACGTAGTAATTGTAGGGAAAATTTCATATATAACAAAAATCTTTTGATGGCACAACCTAATACAAAATAGAATCTGAAAATACAAAGAAAAGGGTAAAAGCAAATTGGACCTAAACTAAGGTGACACTGGGCCATAAGTGGCCAGACGGCCCAGCCCACCAAAACTTTTCCCTACCTCCCGCTACAGGAACAGAGGATGTGCGTGGCGCACATCCACGACGGCCATGGCCGTCGATGCCTTCCATGTCGCCTCCCTGGGGCTTATAACTACGTCACCCACAAACCCTAGATCGAGCCCAACCCCCCCTCTGGACCTCACATCTCTCCTCCTCGCCTTGCTCTGCTCCACTACAGTAGCCGCCCGAGACCCCCGTCGCCGCCGTGTCGTCGTTGCCGTTCTCCGAGGCTTCCCCGAGCTACTACAAGGTGGCCAGGAGCCTCCCCAACCTCGTCACCTTCACCTACGCGCCTCAAGTCGAGCAGGAACACCACTTAGGCTCGTCATCGCCACTTCCTCCACTACACGGCCTCCGCGGTCATCTCCGTCGATCTCCACCGTCGGCGCCTCCCGGCCTCGCCGAGCTCGTCCACGGCCTCCCCGAGGTGAGCCTCCGCCCGTTCCCCCCTTTTTGCCCCTCTCCCCGATGCTGTTTGTCGCTGGCCCATGCCGCCCCAGGCTCCGGCCGTTGGCCGCGGTCACAGCGCGCCCTGCGGCGCCTACACCTCGCACCACGGTCACCCCATGTGCGCCCCGCACCGCCCCCTGGCCGCGACCAGCCGCGCGTTGGCCGTCCTCTGGCCGCGCCTCGCGCATGCGCGCCTGCTGCTGCTGCTGGCTCTGTGTACTGCCGGCGCTCCCGCCGTCTGTTGCTGTTGCATTGCGGCTACCTGTCGCTGCTGCTTTGCCGCTGCTGCTGCTTGCCCTCTGCTTGCTGCTCTTGCACTGTTGTGCTGCTTGGCCGCTGCTTGATGCTTCGCCTTTTGCTGCTCTGCTTACCACTGCCGCTAGTTGCTGCAGCCGTCTGCTGCTGATGCTTGGGCATGGCCGTGCGTGTGTGCACAAGGTGCACGCCCGACTGTGCCTCTGGCCGGCTTAATTAATTAAAGATAGATTAGTTTAGGATTAGATTAGTGGAATAGAAAGCCTAATGTGCAGATGACATGTGGCCCCACTAGTTTAAATTACTTTAGACTAATTAAATTGACCCTGTGACACCTACATATGGGCCACACCTCTCCTTTTGACTAGTCAAATTTACTTGGTCAATTCGAATTAAAAGTAATTTAGAAAATCTAGAATATTGATAAGACTTAAAGAAAATCATAGAAAATTATCCGTAACTCGGATGAAAAAACTTTGTACATGGAAGTTGCTCAGAACGACGAGACGTATCCGGATACGCAGCCCGTTCATCCGCCACACATCCCTAGAATAGCAAACTCGCAACTTTTCTCCTCCGGTCCGTTTGTCCGAAAATGCGAAATGCCGGGAATACTTTCCCGGATGTTTCCCCCTTCGCCGGTATCACCTAATACCATGTTAGGTCACCCCTAGCACCGCATATTGCCGCGTCTTGATTTGTGTTACATTTGATTGCTTTGTTATTTATTGTGTTCCCCCTTCGTTACTTCTTTCCGGTACTCTGAGACCGGTGCCGATGTTCGTGTGTTCGACTACACCGAAGATGACCCCTCCTTGCCAGAGCAACCAGGCAAGCCCCCCCTTTGATCACCAGATATCACCTATTCTTCTCTATTCTGCTTGCATTAGAGTAGTGTAGCATGTTACTGTTCGGTTACTCCTATTCTGTTGCATAGCCTGTCATTGTTGCTACAGTCATTGATACCTTACCCGCAATCCTAAATGCCTAGTATAGTATGCTAGTTTATCATCATTGGCCCTACATTCTTGTCAGTCTGCCTTGCTACACTATCGGGCCGTGATCACTTGGGAGGTGATCACGGGTATATACTATACATATATACATACTACAGATGGTGACTAAAGTCGGGTCAGCTCGTTGAGTACCCGCAAGTGATTCTGATGTGGGGGCTGAAAGGACAGGTGGCTCCATCCCGGTAGAGGTGGGCCTGGGTTCCCGACGGCCCCCGACTGTTACTTTGAGGCAGAGCGACAGGGCAGGTTGAGACCGCCTAGGAGAAAGGTGGGCCTGGCCCTGTTCGGCGTCCGCGGTTACTTCATAATAACACGCTTAACGAGATCTTGGTATTGATCTGAATCTAGCCACTGGCCTATACGCACTAACCAACTACGCGGGAAATATATGGGCACTCGACGTCGTGGTATCAGCCGAAGCCTTCGTGACGTCCGCGACTGAGCGGCGCGCGCCGGGTTGGACTGCGTTAACGCAATTTCCTTTGTAATGGAGGTTGCTAGGTCTGTTCACCGGCCGCGTACGCAACGTGCAGGTGTGCAATGGGCGATGGGCCCAGACCCCTGCACGCATAGGATTTAGACCGGCGTGCTGACCTCTCTGTTGTGCCTAGGTGGGGCTGCGACGTGTTGATCTTCCGAAGCCGGGCATGACCCAGGAAAGTGTGTCCGGCCAAATGGGATCGAGCGTGTTGGGTTATGTGGTGCACCCCTGCAGGGAAGTTTATCTATTCGAATAGCCATGTCCCTCGGTAAAAGGACGACCCGGAGTTGTACCTTGACCTTGACAACTAGAATCGGATACTTAATAAAACACACCCTTCCAAGTTCCACAGACAACCCGGTGATCGCTTTTCCACAGGGCGACGAGGAGAGGATCGCCGGGTAGGATTATGCTATGCGATGCTACTTGGAGGACTTCAATCTACTCTCCTCTACATGCTGCAAGACGGAGGCTGCCAGAAGCGTAGTCTTCGACAGGATTAGCTATCCCCCTCTTATTCTGCCATTCTGCAGTTCAGTCCACCGATATTGCCTCTTTACACATATACCCATGCATATGTAGTGTAGATCCTTGCTTGTGAGTACTTTGGATGAGTACTCATGGTTGCTTCGCTCCCTTTTTCCCCCGTTTTCCTCTTCTTCTCGGATGCCGCAACTAGACGTTGGAGCCCAGGAGCCAGACGCCACCGTCGACGATGACTACTACACTGGAGGTGCCTACTACTATGTGCAGGCTGCTGACGACGACCATGAGTAGTTTAGGAGGATCCCAGGCAGGAGGCCTGCGCCTCTTTCGATCTGTATCCCAGTTTATGCTAGCCTTCTTAAGGCAAACTTGTTTAACTTATGTCTGTACTCAGATATTGTTGCTTCTGCTGACTCGTCTATGATCGAGCACTTGTATTCGAGCCCTCGAGGCCCCTGGCTTGTAATATGTTGCTTGTATGACTTATTTATGTTTTTAGAGTTGTGTTGTGATATTTTCCCGTGAGTCCCTGATCTTGTTCGTACACGTTTGCGTGCATGATTAGTGTACGATTGAATCGGGGGCGTCATAAAAGCCCATAATCATTCAAAACAGATAATAAAATAGCATGAATGCTTCATAAATTATAGATACGTTGGAGACGTATCAGCATCCCCAAGCTTAATTCCTACTCGTCCTCGAGTAGGTAAATGATAAAGAAAGAATTTATGAAGTGTGAATGCTAGAGGTGCACAAGTTTGATCAATCATAATTTCAACCACCTTTTCTAGCATGATTATATGTCATAACAGTAGTTCATCTCATAAAACTTTTCATAATCAAGTAACAAGCAATTCACATGTTAAAGCATAGACCATAAAATTTCTTGAAAACTAGCAAACTTAATTCTTAGTCATCAAACAATTGCAATTCATCCTATTTTCAGGAAGGGTCTATGTCAGAGCTTTGATTTAGCAAACTTCACATATTCAACTATCATATATTCTTCTACAATTGCTAACACTCGTGCAATACTTGTGGTTATGAAGTTTTAATAAAACACAGAGAAAAATAGTGGCTTATAATGTTGCCTCCAAAGTATTCACCTTTGGGTGATGTCAACAATAATAGTTCATGCGAACGTACATCCAATTGGATATATATATATATATATATATATATATATATATATATATAAGGATCACCCCAACACAAAGTGCTTGCCAAAGGATAATATGAAAAAAAGGAAAGGTGAAGATCACCTTGACTCTTGCATAAAGTAAAAGACATAAAGTAAAAGATAGGCCCTTCGCAGAGGGAAGCAGAGGTTGTCATGCGCTTTTAGGGTTGGACACACAAAATCTTAATGCGAAAGAATGTCACTTTATATTGCCCCTTGTATATGGACCTTTATTATGCAGCCCGTCGCTTTTATTGCTTCCATAACAAGATCGTACAAACCTTATTTTCTCCACACTAATAAGTCGTGCATATTTAGAGAACAATTTTTATTGCTTGCACCGATGACAACTTACTTGAAGGATCTTACTCAATCCATAGGTAGATATGGTGGACTCTCATGGCAAAAACTGGGTTTAAGGATATTTGGAAGCACAAGTAGTATCTCTACTTGGTGCCAGGAATTTTGGCTAGCATGAGGGGGAAAGGCAAGCTCAACATGTTTGAATGATCCATGACAATATACTTCAACTGAGATGTGAGAAAACATAACCCATTACGTTGTCTTCCTTGTCCAACATCAAATCTTTAGCATGTCATACTTAATGAGTGCTCACAATTATAAAAGATGTCTATGATAATATATTTATATGTGAAATCTCTCTTCCTTCAATATTCTTTCATGAATTGTTCAAATGACTAATACAATGATTGCTAACCTTCAATAAATTTACAACCTCTACTTTTTAGATGTGAAGTCATTACTCCCCATGGGATAAGCAAACGAGACATATATAATTTCAGATTTATGACATTCAACTCATTCAACCATTTACTCATAGGATATAAGTGAAGCACACGAGTAAATGACAAACTAGATATAAGTGAAGATCAATGAGTAGCAAAATAATTATGTAGCTATGTGAAGACTCTCTCTCATTTAAGAATTTCAGATCTTGGTATTTTATTCAAACAACAAGCAAAGCAAAATAAAATGACATTGCAAGGATAGCACAACTCATGTGAAGAAGCAAAAACTTAGGCTCAACCGATACTAACCGATAGTTGTTGAAGAAGAAAGGTGGGATGCCTACCGGGGCATCCCCAAGCTTAGATGCTTGAGACTTCGTGAAATATTATCTTGGGGTGCCTTGGGCATCCCCAAGCTTGAGCTTTTGTGTCTCCTTAATCTTCTCATATTGGTAACTCCTCGTTCTTCGAACACTTCATCCACACAAAACTTAACAAACAATCTTGACGATCGGCGGCTACCTCGACGATCGTCGGCGGCGGCGGGTGGCGGCTCCGGCGGCGGCGGCGGGGTCGGGGTCGGGCTAGGGTTAGGGTTGGCGGCGGGGTCGGGCTGGGTTGGGCTGGCGCTCGGGCGGCTTATAAAGGCCGAGCGGAAACAGAGTCCGGGTCTCCCACGGCGGCCTAAGTCGGTTCGTTTTTTTAAAACAATTTGGACATTCAGAAAAAGAAAGAAAAGAAATACTAAACGGACTCCAAAAATCCCGAAATAAATTTTCCCTCTCCTGTAAAAATAAGCCGGACAAGATGAACATTTATTTGGGCCTAAAATGAAATTTTTAAAAACGTGCATTTTTCCTAATTCAAATATAATAGCGATAAAACTCCGAAATAAAATCTTATTTGATTTTATTATTAAATCCTCAATATTTCTTTATTTTGGGAAAGTCATTTTATTCCCTCTCTCTTATTTTCATAATTGAATATTTGGAGATAAAATAATTAAAATCAAATGATCCTTTTTTTCAAAATTTGAGAAAAACACAAATATGAAAATAACGAAATTACCAACTCTCTTCGCGGGTCCTTGAGTTGCGTGAAATTTGTAGGATCAAACCAAAATGCAATAAAATATGATATGCAATGATGATCTAATGTATAACATTCCAAATTGAAAATTTGGGATGTTACAGTAAGCCTCTCTAGCCATGAAAAAACAATCTGGGCCCTCTTTGGCACCCTGCCGGAGGGGGCCATCATCACCGGTGGCCATGGAGGAGGATCCCCGAGACGCCATCATCGCCATGGAGGCCAAGGACCAGAGGGAGAACCTTTCCCCATCTAGGGGGAAGGCCATGGAGGAGGAAGCACAAGGGGGAGATCCTCTCCCCCTCTCTCACGGTGGCGCCAGAGTGCCATCGGGGGAACCATCGCCGCGGTGGTCGTCTTCATCAACATCACCATCATCATCACCATCCTCATCTCTTTTACGCAGTCCACTCTCCTGCACCCCACTGTAATCCCGTACTTGAACTTGGTGCTTTATGCCACATATTACGATCCAACGATGTCTGTCCTATGATGTTTTGAGTAGATTTCTTTTGTACTTTGGGTTGATTGATGATATATATTGGTTTGAGTTGTATGTTTTACTTTGGTGTTGCCCTATGGTGCCTTCTGTGCCATGCACACATGGGGGATTCCCTCTGTAGGGTGTTACAATACGTTAATGATTCGCTTATAGTGGGTTGCTAGAGTGACAGAAGCTTAAACTCGAGTAAGAGGGTTGTTGTGTATGGGATAAAGGGGACTTGATACTTTAATCCTATGGTTGGGATTTACCTTAATGATCTTTAGTAGTTGAGGATGCTTGCTAGAGTTCTAATAATAAGTGCATATGATCCAAGAAGATAAAGTATGTTAGCTTATGCCTCCCCCTCATATGAAATTGCAATAATGATTATCGATCTTGTTAACAATTGCGTAGGATAATTCCGCACACCGACCCATCATTATTCCACACCCCTATTTATGATATATATTAATATATTCTAACTTTATGATAACAACACCTACTTTTATATTTTAGTTCTTCGATATCATGCAAAGTTATCCTCTTCATACCCACAACATAGTTTTATTTCTCGTTTCTAGTTGGAAGCAAACATTCGGTGTACGTAGAGTCGTATCAGTGGCAGATAGGACTTGAGAGAATATTGACCTTACCTTTAGCTCCTTGTGGGTTCGACACTCCGTACATATCACTTCCACCTTTGGAAATTGCTACGATGATTGTTTGCACTTGGGGATTATCAAGCTCTTTTCTGGCACCGTTGCTGGGGAGCAATAGCGTGGGGTTGATATTTTCGTGTATGCTTGTTTGCTTTCTTCACTAAGTAGTTTTTGTTTTCCCTTTTGTTTTTGCTTAGTTGTGGGTGAAACAAACAAAAAAATTACAAAATGAAAATACCAAAAAGAAATTTTACTTGCCTCTTATGCCTAAAAACTTTTTCAAAAAGAAAAGCGGTTGGAAGGTTGTGCATTGGACAAGTGAGGGCCGACCTTGAACACTTGTGTTCATGCTCATGGAAAGAATGTATAATTTTTTATGGAAGTTTCTCAAAAATAAGTATCCCCTCATATATATTCATTGTATTATAAAAATAATGTGCCAAGTTTTGGTTGTAGGATGATTAGATTGTTTGTTTGCTATGTGTAGTGCAAAAACAGAAACTTTGGCTATAGTGAGTGAACTCTCATTTTTTTACTGGAACATCGAATGCCTACGAATTTTTTGCATAGTACTTATATAGAAATTGTTTAAATTGTCCTATTTTTTTAGATTTTTTGGAGTTACAGAAGTATAAGAAAGTTACAGATTACTATAGACTGTCCTGTTTTTGACATATTCTGTTTTCTACGTGTTGTTCACTTATTTTGATGAATCTATGGGTAGTAACGTGGGGTATGAACCATGGTGAAGTTGGAATACAGTAGATATAATGCTAATATGAAATTTGAATGATTTTACAATAGTACCTAAGGGTAGTGATTTGTTTTATTATACTAACCGATCTCACAAGATTGGTTGTTAAGTTTTGTGTGGATGAAGTGTTCGAAGAACGAGGAGTTACCAATATGAGAAGAATAAGGAGAGGCAAGAGCTCAAGCTTGGGGATTCCCAAGGCACCCCAAGTAAATATTTCAAGGATACTCAAGCATCTAAGCTTGGGGATGCCCCGGTTGGCATCCCATCTTTCTTCTTCAAACAATTATCGGTACACCTCGGTTTTTTTTGTTCACATGACATGCGTATTTTCTGTTTATTTTTTCTTTATTTTACTTTATGATCCATGCTAGTATGAGATAGCCCTTCATTGATTTGTAGAATGCTCTTTGTGCTTCACTTAAATTCTTTGAGTATGGCTTTATAGAATGCTCTTTGTGCTTCACTTAAATCTTTTGAGTATAACTTTATAGAATGCTTTGTGTGCTTCACTTATATATTTTGAGCTTGGATATTGGTAAATTTATATTATTTGTAGAATGCTCTACAAACTTATATATTTTAGAGTATGAATAAAATGATTATCGGAATTGGGCTTGGAAGAGTATCATTTGAATATCATGCCTAGCTAAAAGGGCATTAAAGAAAAGTGCTTGTCGGGAGACAACCCAATATTTATCCTTACTGTTTTTGTGTATTAACATGATTAAGCTACTGTATTAATCATTTTTTATAGCTTTTGTTTCAATAAAGTGCCAAGTAAGACCTTTGGGATAGCTTACGGTGATAGTTGATTTGATCTTGCTGAAAAACAGAAACGTTTTCGCTCATTGCCATAATTTTAATAAATCACAGAAGCGTGCTTTTGATCTGATTTTTTACACCAGATTTATATACAAATTTACTAGGTTTTCCTAATCTTTCAGAATTTTTTGAGTAGCATTAGTATGTTTGTTGTTCAGATCATTATAGACTGTTTTGTTTTTGGCAGATTCTGTTTTCAGTGCATAGTTTGCTTGTTTTCTAGTTTCTATGGCTTATATTTGTCAATATAAATTGTGGAAATGATATGGTACAGTAAGCATATTGTGAGAACAATTATGAATCTTGTCTTTGACAGTACCAAAGTGAATGATTTACTCTTTATCATACTAACCCATCTCACGAAGTCCTGTTACGTTTTGTGTGATTGAAGTTTTCATGTTTTGGGTGAGATATTGATACGAAGAGAATAAGGAGTGGAAAGACCCTAAGCTTGGAGATGCCCAAGGCACCCCAATGTAATATTCAAGGAGTAGTCAAGAGCCTAAGCTTGGGGATGCCCCGGAAGGCATCCCCTCTTTCGTCTTCAAAACCATCGGTATACCTTACTCGGAGCTATATTTTTACTCGTCACATGATATGTGTTTTGCTTGGAGCGTATTTTAATTTTAATTGTTGTTTGAATAAAGTCATTGGATCTGAAATCTTGAAAAAGAGGGAGTCCTCCCATGGCTAGTTAATTATTTGACTACTCATTGTCCTTTACTTATATCTTTTTGGAGTAGTTTGTCATTTACTCACATGCTTCACTTATATCCTATGAGTAAATGGGTGAATGAATTGAATATCATAGATCTAAAATTTTATATGATTCATATGCTTATCCCATGGGGAGTAATGACTTCACTTATAAAAAGTATAGGTGGTAAAATTTATTGAAAGTTAGCAAACTCAACATCGATCACTTGAACAATTCATGAAAGAATATTGAAGGAAGAGAGATTTCAGATATAAATATACTATCTTGGACATCTTTTGTAACTGTGAGCACTCATTAAAATATGACATGCTAAAAGGTTGACATTGTACAAGGAAGACAACATAATGAGTTATGTTTTCTTATATCCAAATAAAAGTTATATTGTCATGGATCATCCAACATGTTGAGATTGCCTTTTCCCCTGATGCTAGCCAAATTATTTGCACTAAGTAGAGATACTACTTGTGATTCCAAACATCCCTTAAACCAGTTTTGCCATGAGAGTCCACCATACCTACCTATGGATTGAGTAAGATCCTTCAAGTAAGTTGTCATCGGTGCAAGCAATAAAAATTGCTCTATAAATATGCATGATCTATTAGTGTGAACGAAATAAGCTTTATACGAACTTGTGATATGGAAGAAACAAAAGCGACGGACTGCATAATAAAGGTCTTTATCACAAGCGGCAACATAAAGTGATGTTCTTTTGCATTAAGATTTTGTGCATCCAACCATAAAAGCGCATGACAACCTCTGCTTCCCTATGCGAAGGGTCTATCTTTTACTTTCATCTTCTATCCTTATACAAGAGTCATCATCATCTTTCCTTTTAAACTTTTTCCTTTGGCAAGCACTATGTGTTGGAGCGATCCGAATATTTATATCCACTCGGATGTAGGTTTTCATAGAGTATTATTGTTGACATTACCCTTGAGGTAAAAGGTTGGGAGGCGAAACTATAAGCCCCTATCTTTCTCTGTGTCCGATTGAGACTTTGAACCCATAAATATCACGTGAGTGTTAGCAATTGTGAAAGATTAAATGATAGTTGAGTATGTGGAATTGCAATTGTTTGATGACTAAGAACATGGTTTGTTAATTTTCAAGGAAGTTTGTGGGTCTATAGTTTAACATGTGAATAGCTCGTTACTTGATCATGAGAAGTTTTATGAAGATGAGCTATTGTTTATGATAAAGAATAATGCTAGAAAAAGTGCTTGGAACTTTCATTGATCAAACTTGTGCACTTGATAGCATTTACACTACATAAATTATTTCTTTTATCATTTACCTACTCGAGGATGAGAAGGAATTAAACTTGGGGATGTTGATATGTCTCCGACATATCTACAATTTATGAAGTATTCATGCCATGTTTACAACAATTCTATATGATTTTGGTAGGAGTTGATTAGAACTAACCCGAACTGACGTTGTTTTCAGCAGAACTACCATGGTGTTGTTTTTGTGCAGAAATAAAAGTTCTTGGAACAAGCTGAAAATTAGCGAAGAATTATTCTGGAAAATATAAAAAATACTAGAAGAAAAAGATACGGAAGAAGAGTCCCGGGCTAACCATAATGGTGGAGGGCGCCCCCACCCCCCTAGGGCGCGCCCTCCGACCTTGTGATCGCCTCGTGGGGCCCCCTGACGTGAAACCAATGCCAACCCCTCCTATAAATCCTAAAAAACCCAGAACAGAAGAGAGATTGGAAGTTATGCCGCCGTAAGCCTCTGTAGCCACGAAAAACCAATCTAGGCCCTCTCTGGGACCCTGCCGGAGGGGGCCATCATCACCGGTGGTGATACGTCTCCAACGTATCTATAATTTATGAAGTATTCATGCCATGTTTACAACAGTTTTATATGATTTTGGTATGATTTGATTGGAACTAACCCGGATTGATGCTGTTTTCAGCATAACTACCATGGTGTTGTTTTTGTGCAGAAATAAAAGTTCTCGGAATGCGTTGAAAATCAACGGAGAATTTTTCTGGAAAATATAAAAAATATTGGAACAAAGAGTTACCGGAGGGGAGTCCCATGGGCCCCGCGAGGGTGGGGGGCGCGCCCACCCCCTGGGGCGCGTCCCTGTTCCTCGTGGACTTCCCGTGGGGCCCCCTGACTTGTTCTCAACGCCAACCTCTCCTATAAATGCGCAAACCTCCAGAAAATAACCTAGATCGGGAGTTCCGCCACTGCAAGCCTCTATAGCCACGAGAAATCAATCTAGGCCCTCTCTGGCACCCTGCCGGAGGGGGCCATCATCACCGAAGGCCATGGGGAAGGATCTCGGAGGGGCCATCATCGCCATGAAGGCCAAGGACCAGAGGGGGGAACCTCTCTACATCCAGGGGAGGCCATGGAGGAAGGAGCATAAGGGGGAGAACCTCTCCTCCTCTCTCTTGGTGGCACCGAAGTGCCATCAGAAGGGGAATCATGGTCGCGGTGATCGTCTTCATCAACATCACCATCATCATCACCATCCTCATCTCTTTTACGCAGTCCACTCTCCCGCACCCCGCTGTAACCCCTACTTGAACATGGTGCTTTATGCCACATATTATGATCCAATGATGTGTTGCCATCCTATGATGTTTTGAGTGGATATCTTTTGTCTTTGGGTTGATTGATGATGTAGATTGGTATGAATTGTATGTTTTATTTTGGTGTTGTCCTATTGTGCCCTCCGTGTCGTGCAAGCGTGAGGGATTCCTGCTGTAGGGTGTTGCAATATGTCCATGGTTTACTTATTGTCTGTGTTGCTTGAGTGACAGAAGCATAAACACGGATAAGTGGGTCACGACGTCTGGGAATAAAGGGGACTTGATATGTTAATGCTATTGTTGGGTTTTACCTTAATGATCTTTAGTAGTTGCGGATGCTTGCTAGAGTTCCAATCATAAGTACATATGATCCAAGAAGAGAAAGTATGTTAGCTTATGCCTCTCCCTCATATGAAATTGTAATAGTGTTTACCGGTCTTGTTAACAATTGCCTAAGATAATTCTGCACAATGACCCATCATTATTCCACACTCGCTATTTATAATATTTAGTAATATATTCTAACTTTATAATAAAAATACCTACTTTTATATTTTAGCTCTCCGATATCATGCAAAGTTATCCTCTTTATACCCACAACTTAGTTCTATTTCTCGTTTCTAGTTGGAAGCAAACGTTCGGTGTACGTAGAGTCGTATCAGTGGTAGATAGGACTTGAGAGAATATTGATCTTACCTTTAGCTCCTTGTGGGTTCGACACTCCATGCTTATTACTTCCACTTTTGGAAATTGCTACGATGATTCCCTCCACTTGGGGATTATCATGCTCTTTTCTGGCGCCGTTGCCGGGAAGCAATAGCGTGGGGTTGATATTCTCGTGTGTGCTAGTTTGCTTTCTTCACTAAGTAGTTTTTGTTTTCCCTTTTAGTTTTGCTTAGTTGTGGGTGAAACATACAAAAAAAATCAAAAAATGAAAATACAAAAAGATGCACTTGCCTCATATGCCTAAAAAGTTTTTCAAAAAGAGAAGTGATTGGAAAGTTATGCATTGGAGAAGTGAGGGTCGACGTTGAGCACTTGTGTTCATGCTCATGGAAACAATGTAGAATTTTTCATGGAAGTTTCTCTGTAAATAATTATCCCCTTGTATATATCCATAACAATCACATACTTATTACATCGAATGTCTCAAAAGAGAACTTATTACAATAAATATGGCTTAAGGCCATCTAATAACGATAACAGCGGAAAGGCTTGGAAGATAAAGTGAATCCATCAACTCCAACGACATCACTGAGTGAAAGACAACGACCTATGGCACCTTACTCATCGTCTGAAAAGTCTGCAACATGAACATCGTAGCCCGAAACGGGTCAGCACATGGAATATGCTGGCAATGTAACACAAGAGAGTAATGAACAGAATAAATGCTATCACTACATGCATATATGGCTGGTGGAAAGCTCTATGGTTACAGTTTTGCCAATTTTTCCCTACAACAAAGGAATAAATTTTATTTAACTATCATGGTGGTTGTTAAACATTGAGAAGGTTCCTCCAACTCAATACCAATTAAACATCATCATTAAACCCAATCAAATTAAATTAAAAGTGATGAGATCAACATGATAATCCAAGAACTAGATATTCAAAGCGTCCATAACAGGGGACACGGCTAACCATGATTAGTTTATACACTCTGCATAGGTTTGCGCACTTTTCCCCACAAGACTCGAATACATCCATGGTCGGAGAATCGAGACACAGTCTTTCTGAAACAATAACACTTTACTCTGGATGGACAGTTACACCTACTTTCCCCTACATCTGCTGGCCCACCACTGAAAGAGGTCTTGCAACATACTCAACTATGCTAGAGCCTGATGACCAACAAGTATAGGGGATCTATCGTAGTCCTTTCGATAAGTAAGAGTGTCGAACCCAATGAGGAGCAGAAGGAAATGACAAGCGGTTTTCAATAAGGTATTCTCTGCAAGCACTGAAATTGTAGGTAACAAATAGTTTTGTGATAAGATAATTTGTAACGGGTAATAAGCAATGAAAGTAAATATGGTGCATCAAGGTGGCCCAATCCTTTTTGTAGCAAAGGACAAGCCTGGAAAATTTCTTATAATGAGAAAAGCGCTCCCAAGGACACATGGGAATTATCGTCAAGCTATTTTTCATCACGCTCATATGATTCGCATTCGTACTTTGATAATTTGATATGTGGGTGGACCGGTGCTTGGGTACTGCCCTTTCTTGGACAAGCATCCCACTTATGATTAACCCCTATTGCAAGCATCCGCAACTACAAAAGAAGTATTAAGGTAAACCTAACCATAGCATTAAACTAGTGGATCGAAATCAGCCCCTTACGAAGCAACGCATAAACTAGGGTTTAAGCTTCTGTCACTCTAGCAACCCATCATCTACTTATTACTTCCCAATGCCTTCCTCTAGGCCCAAATAATGGTGAAGTGTCATGTAGTCGACGTTCACATAACACCACTAGAGGAGAGATGATAACCCACAAGTGTAGGGGATCAATCGTAGTCCTTTCAATAAGTAAGAGTGTCGAACTCAACGAGGAGCAGAAGGAAATGATAAGTGGTTTTCAGTAAGGTTTTCTCTGCAAGCACTGAAATTGTAGGTGATAGATAGTTTTGTGATAAGATAAATGATAACGAGTAACAAGTAAATAAAGTAAATAAAGTGCAGCAAGGTGGCCCAATCCTTTATGTAGCAAAGGATAAGCCTGGACAATTTCTAATAATGAGAAAGGAGCTCCCGAGGACACATGGGAATTATCGTCAAGCTAGTTTTCATCACGTTCATATGATTCACATTCGGTACTTTGATAATCTGATATGTGGGTGGACCGGTACTTGGGTACTACCCTTACTTGGACAAGCATCCCACTTATGATTAACCCCTATTGCAAGCGACCGCAACTACAAAAGAAGTATTAAGGTAAAGCTAACCACATCATTAAACATATGGATCCATATCAGCCCCTAACAAAGCAACGCGTAAACTAGGGTTTAAGCTTCTGTCACTCTAGCAACCCATCATCTACTTATTACTTCCCCATGCCTTCCTCTAGGCCCAAATAATGGTGAAGTGTCATGTAGTCGATGTTCACATAACACCACTAGAGGAAAAGACAACATACATCTCATTAAAATATCGAACGAGTACCAAATTCACACGACTACTAATAGCAAGACTTCATCCATGTCCTCAGGAACAAACGTAACTACTCACAAAGCATATTCATGTTCATAATCAGAGGAGTAATAATATGCATAAAGGATCTGAACATATGATCTTCCACCAAGTAAACCAATTAGCATCAACTACAAGGGGTAATCAACACTACTAGCAACCCACAGGTACCAATTTGTGGTTTTGATACAAGATTGGATACAAGAGATGAACTAGGGTTTTGAGAGGAGATGGTGCTGGTGAAGATGTTGATGGAGATTGACCCCCTCCCGATGAGAGGATCGTTGATGATGACGTTGGTGATGATTTCCCCTCCCGGAGGGAAGTGTCCCCGACAGAACAGCTCCGCCAGAGCCCTAGATTGATTCCGCCAAGGTTCCGCCTCATGGCGGTGGAGTTTCGTCCCGTAAGCTTGCCCACGATTTTTTCCAGTGTAAAAGCTCTAATATAGCAGAAGATGGACACCGGAGGCCCACCAGGGGGCCCAGGAGATAGGGGGCGCGCCCTATAGGGGGGGGGGCGCCCTCTTCTCTCCAGGACAGGGTGTGGGCCCCCTGGTGTATTTCTTTTTCTAAAAAATTCTTATTAAATCCAAAAAGATGTTTCATGTAGTTTCAGGACTTTTGGGGTTGTGCAGAATAGGTTTCCAACATTTGCTCCTTTTCCAGCCAGAATTCCAGTTGCCGACATTCCCCCTCTTCATGGTAAACCTTGTAAAATAAGAGATAATAGCCATAAGTATTGAGATATAATGTGTAATAAGAGCCGATAATGCAATAAATATTGATATAAAAGCATGACGCAAAATGGACGTATCAACTCCCCCAAGCTTAGACCTCGCTTGTTCTCAAGTGGAAGCCGAAATCAAAAAATATGTCCACAGGTTTAGAGATAGAGGTGTCGATAAAAATAAAATACGGACATGAGGGCATCATGATCATTCTTATAACAACAACGTATATAGATTTTATCATATGATTTCTTATACTCAAGTAACAATCAATTCACAGTGTCAAGTATGGTTCAAAAACTTCATTGGGAACTAATAAACTATAATCTCAGTCATTGAAGCAATTGCAATTTATCGTAACATCAAAAAGAGTCATCAATAGAGCTTTTCAGCAAGCTCACATACTCAACTATCTTGTAGTCTTCTATAATTGCTAACACTCACGTAATACTTGTGGTTATGGAGTTTCAGCCAGACACTGAGAAAGATAGGGGCTTATTGTGTTGCCTCCCAATGTATTCACCTTTAGGTGATGTCAACAATAATAGCCCATGCTAACTAACATCCAATTGGATATATATATCATGATCTTTCAAACACGAGGAGCTTGCCAAAGGATAAAATGAAAAAGGGAAAGGTGAAGATCACCTTGACTCAAGCATAAAGTAAAAACATAAAGTAAAAGATAGGCCCTTCGCAGAGGGAAGTAGAGGTTGTCATGCGCGTTTAGGGTTGGATGCACAAAATCTTAATGCAAAAGAACGTCACTTTATATTTCCCCTTGTATGTGGACCTTTATTATGTAGTCCGTCACTTTTATTACTTCCACAACAAGATCGTACAAAGCTTATTTTCTCTGCACTAATAAGTCATGCATATTTAGAGAGCAATTTTTATTGCTTGCACCGATGACAACTTACTTGAAGGATCTTACTCAATCCATAGGTAGGTATGGTGGACTCTCATGGCAAAAACTGGGTTTAGGGATATTTGGAAGCACAAGTAGTATCTCTACTTGGTGCTAGGAAATTTGGCTAGCATGAGGGGGAAAGGCAAACTCAACGTGTTTGGGAGGTCAATGACAATATACTTTAACTGAGATGCGCGAAAACATAAACCATTACGTTGTCTTCCTTGTCCAACGTTAACTCTTTTGGCATGTCATACTTAATGAGTGCTCCCAATTATAAAAAGGTTTCCAAGATAATATATTTGTATGTGAACCCCTCTTTCCTTATCACTTCCTATTAATTGCAACGATGACCAGAACTACGTTCATCAACTCTCAACAATTTTTATGCCTCATACTTTCTATATGTGAATTATCACTATCCATAAGATCAATATGAACTCTGTTATTCTTTCTACTTTCTCAAGATCATAGCAACATAGCAAAGCCCTTGACTCAACACTAATATTTATTATAGATAGCTCACGGTCTCGATTACAAAAAGACATCATAAAGCAAAACTCAAACTACTTGCTATCAAAACTTCAATCTACTAGATCAAGATACTACTAAAGGGATCGAACTAAATAAAGCGGTAAAGATAGGAGTGTGATGGTGATACGATACCGGGGCACCTCCCCCAAGCTTGGAAGTTGCCAAGGGGAGTGCCCATACCCATGTGATTATGTCCTCGGAGGTGATGGAGGTGGTGATGATGATGGTGGATAATCGCACATCAAGCGTAAAAGCCCCTCCAGCTTGCGGATAATGCCCTTGAGTCTGGCGATACGATCCTTTAACAGAATATTCTCCTGTGTAAGATACTTGTTCTGTATGCGAGCTAACTCAGTCATCTTAAAAGCTTCGATCTCTGTTGGAGTGAAAAGGTTAGGTAAAGGTTGAGGGATGTCTTCTTCTTTCACCGCCGTAGCTTGAACCTCCATGGCCTTCTTGATCCCTTCATCCTTGTTGATCTCTTCCAGTTCTTCTCTTTTCAGCTCCATCTTCATTAGCCAAGCATCCTTGTCTTCGTTGTTGGAGGGGGGTGAAGTCATGGTGCTCTAGATCTGCAACGGAAACAACTCGAAATGAAAATAGAGGATATTTGCGTGATACGGTGGTCAAAACCTTCGGGAGTATATATAATGAATTTTTACCGACCAAAATACGTAACGTGCAAGAAAACAGAGTCCGAGAGGCACACGGGGTGCCCACGAGACAGGGGGGCGCGCCCAGTAGGGGGGGGGGGGCGCCCTCCACTCTCGTGGGAGCCTCGTGTCCCTTTCAGACTACTTCTTTCTTCCTAAAATTCTTAAATATTCCAAAACTGATAAAAATTGCCATTGGAGTTGTTTTGGAGTCGGTTTACTTACCGTACCACATACCTATACCTTTTCGGAGTCTGGAACGTTCTGGAAAGTGTCCCTTATGTATTCCTCAAGGGTTACGGTTTCAATAATATTAGTTTCAACATTGATAGGATTACCTGAAATATAATGTTTAATTCTTTGACCGTTTACCACCCTTGGACTTGTGCCTTCGAAGTTGTTAATTTTTATGGCACCAGAACGATAGACCTCCTCGATAACGTAAGGACCTTCCCATTTTGAGAGGAGTTTTCCTGCAAAAAATCTCAAACTAGAGTTGAATAATAATACATAATCTCCTACGTTAAACTCACGCTTTTGTATTCTCTTATCATGCCAGCGTTTGACTTTTTCTTTGAATAGCTTGGCATTCTCATAAGCTTGGGTTCTCCATTCATCAAGTGAGCTAATATCAAACAACCTCTTCTCACCGGCAAGTTTGAAGTCATAGTTGAGCTCTTTAATAGCCCAATATGCCTTATGTTCAAGTTCAAGAGGCAAATGACACGCTTTTCCATAAACCATCTTATATGGAGACATACCCATAGGATTTTTGTATGCAGTTCTATAGGCCCATAATGCATCATCAAGTTTTTTGGACCAATTCTTTCTAGATCTATTCACAGTCTTTTGCAAAATTAATTTGAGCTCTCTATTGCTCAACTCTACTTGACCACTAGACTGCGAATGATAAGGAGATGCGATTCTATGATTGACATCATACTTAGCAAGCATTTTACGGAAAGCACCATGAATAAAATGTGAACCACCATCAGTCATAAGATATCTTGGGACTCAAACCTCAGAAAAATAACTTATTTAAGCATTTTAATAGAAGTGTTATGATCAGCACTACTAGTTGGAATAGCTTCTACCCACTTAGTAACGTAATCAACAACAACTAAAATATGTGTATAACCATTAGAGGCAGGAAAAGGTCCCATATAATCAAAGCCCCAAACATCAAACGGTTCAATAATAAGAGAGTAATTCATAGGCATTTCTTGACGTCTACTAATGTTACCTATTCTTTGACATTCATCACAAGATAAGACAAACTTATGAGCATCTTTGAAGAGAGTAGGCCAATAAAAACCAGATTGTAGTACCTTGTGTGCAGTTCTATCTCCAGCATGGTGTCCTCCATAGGATTCAGAGTGACACTTACGTAGGATCTATTCATGTTCATGCGCAGGCACACAACGTCTAATAACACCATCTACTCCTTTATAAAGGTGTGGGTCATCCAAGAAGTAATGTCTTAAATCATAAAAGAACTTTTTCTTTTGCTGGTATGTGAAACTAGGCGGTATATATTTAGCAACAATGTAATTAGCATAATCAGCATACCAAGGAGCAGTACGAGAAGCATTAACGACCGCTAATTGTTCATCTGAAAGCTATCATTAATAGGTAGTGGGTCATCAAGAACATTCTCTAACCTAGACAAGTTATCTGCAACGGGGTTCTCAGCTCCCTTTCTATCAATAATATGCAAATCAAATTCTTGGAGCAAGAGAACCCATCTAATGAGTCTAGGCTTAGCATCTTTCTTTTCCATAAGATATTTAATAGCAGCATGATCAGTGTGAATAGTAACTTTGGAATCAACAATATAAGGTCTAAACTTATCACATGCAAACACAACTGCTAAGAATTCTTTTTCAGTAGTAGCATAATTTCTCTGGGCAGTATCAAGAGTCTTACTAGCATACTGGATAACATTCAATTTATTATCAACTCTTTGCCCTAGAACAACACCTACAACATAATCACTAGCATCGCACATAATTTCAAAAGGTAAATTCCAATCAGGTGGCTGAACAATAGGTGCAGTGATCAAAGCTTTCTTAAGTATTTCAAATGCTTCTACACAATCATCATCAAATACAAAAGGAATATCTTTTTGCAATAAATTAGTGAGAGGCCTAGAGATTTTAGAAAAGTCCTTAATGAACCTCCTATAAAAACTGGCGTGACCAAGGAAACTTCTTATACCTTTTATGTCCTTGGGACATGGCATCTTTTCAATAGCATCAACTTTGGCTGTATCAACTTCAATACCTCTCTCGGAGATCTTATGCCCCAAGACAATGCCTTCATTGACCATAAAGTGACACTTTTCCCAATTCAGGACGAGACTAGTGTCTTCGTATCTCTGCAAAACTCGATCAAGGTTGCTCAAACAATCATCAAAAGAGGATCCATAAACTGAGAAATCATCCATGAATACCTGACAAATCTTTTCGCAAAAATCAGAGAATATAGCCATCATGCATCTTTGAAAGGTAGCAGGTGCATTACATAAACCAAAAGGCATACGTCTATAAGCAAAAGTACCAAAAGGGCAAGTAAAAGTAGTTTTAGATTGATCCTTCGCTGACACAGGTATCTGAGAGAAACCAGAATAACCATCTAGGAAGCCGAAATGTGTGTGTTTGGATAGTCTTTCTAGCATTTGATCACTAAAAGGTAAAGGGTAATGATCTTTCTTAGTAGCTTTATTTAACTTACGGAAATCAATTACCATCCTATAACCTGTAATAATTCTTTGCGGGATCAATTCATCTTTATCATTAGGAACAACGGTAATACCTCCCTTTTTGGGAACACAATTGAGAAGACTTACCCATTCACTATCAGCAACGGGATAAATAATACCTGCCTCAAGGAGCTTTAGTATCTCCTTTCTTACCACTTCTTTCATCTTGGGATTTAGTCGTCGTTGAGGATCTCTAACTGGTTTGCCATCGTCCTTCATATCAATTTTGTGTTGGCATAATGTGGGACTAACGCCCTTAAGATCATCCAGAGTATATCCAATAGCAGCTCGGTGCTTCTTCAGAGTTTTCAATAATCTTTCTTCTTCTTGCTCTGAAAGGCTAGCACTAATAAGAATAGGATATATTTATTTTTCATCAAGATAAGCATACTTAAGATTATCAGGTAATGGTTTAAGTTCAAACACGGGATCACCCTTGGGTGGAGGGGAATCCCTAAGAATTTCAACGGGAAGGTTATGTTTCAGCATAGGCTCCTATTTGAGGAACACTTCATCTATTTCCCTTCTTTCCTTCATAAACATATCGTTTTCATGGTCTAGAAAATATTGTTCTAACGGATCAGTTGGAGGAACAACAATGGAAGCAAGACCAATAATATCATCCTTACTAGGTGGTTCCCTATCACAAGGTTGTCTACTAAACTTGGCGAAATTAAACTCATGAGACATACCATCTATGCCAACAGTGACAATATTCTTTTCACAATTAATCTTAGCACTAGCCGTATTCAAGAAGGGTCTACCAAAAATAATGGGATAAAAATCATCTTGTGGGGAACCAAGAACAAGAAAATCAGCAGGGTATTTAACCTTCCCACACAAAACTTCAACATCTCTAACAATCCCAACAGGTTTAATGGTATTCCTATTAGCTAGCTTAATAGTGACATCAATGTCTTCTAATTCAACGGGTGCAATGTCGTGCATAATTTCTTTATATAAATCATGAGGTATAGCGCTAGCACTGGCACCCATATCACATAAGCCATGATAACAATGATCTCCTATTTTAACATAAATAACAGGCATGCCTACGACAGGTCTACATGTCTTAGTATCTGGCCTAGCAATATTACCAGTCTCACCACAGAAATAAATAACATGCCCATCTAAATCATCATCCAAGAGATCTTTAACCATAGCAATACTAGGTTCAACATTAATTTGCTCAGGAGGTGTATAAGTCCTAGTATTACTCTTACGAACAACAGTCGAAGCTTTAGCATGATCCTTTGTGCTAACGGGAAAAGGTGGTTTTTCAACATAAGTAGTAGGAACAATAGGATCACTATAGGTAATAGTTTTTTCTTTGACCGTAATAGGTGCAACTACTTTAACTTCAATAGGAGGATTATATTTAAACCACTTCTCTTTAGGGAGAACAACGTGAGTAGCAAAAGATTCACAGAAAGAAGCTACTATCTTAGAGTCAAGTCCATACTTAGCGCTAAATCCATGAAAAGCATCGGTATCCATAAAAGATTCAACACAATCGAACTTAGGTGTCATACCTGACTCCTTACCATCGTCGGAACCCTAATCTTCAGATTTGCGTTTAATTATTTCCAATAAGTCCCATTTGAAATCAATAGTCTTCAGCATATAAGAACCAGCACAGGAAGTATCGAGCAGGTTGTGATTATCAAGAGAAAGCTGAGCATAAAAGTTCTGAATAATCATTTCCTGAGAGAGCTCATGATTGGGGCATGAATATAACATTGACTTAAGCCTCCCCCAAGCTTGAGCGATGCTTTCTCCTTCGTGAGGCCAGAAATTATATATGTAATTAAGATCACGATGAACAAGGTGCATAGGATAGAACTTCTGGTGAAATTCCAACTTCAATCGCTTATAATTCCAAGAGTTCGTATCATCACATAGCCTATACCATGTCAATGCATCTCCCTTCAAAGATAAAGGGAAGACCTTCCTTTTGACAACATCATCGGGAATACCTGCAAGCTTAGATAATCCACAAACTTCATCCAGAAAGATAAGGTGTAAATCGGGATGCAATGTTCCATCTCCTGCAAATGGATTAGCTAGCAGTTTCTCTATCATACCCGAAGGGATATCAAAGTAAATATTTTCATAAAGTTCAGTAGGTTGAGGAGCAACTCTTTGCTCTTCTGGTTGGGGTGAAGATACCCCAAACAAGCCCCTCAAAGGATTAGTTTCCATAGTGAAAAGTAACAGAAAATTTCAGCACACTATATAAATGTTTCCTTACCAAGTTCCACTCACCAAAAGCACTACACTCCCTGGCAACGGCGCTAGAAACGAGTCTTGATGACCCACAAGTGTAGTGGATCAATCGTAGTCCTTTCGATAAGTAAGAGTGTCGAACCCAACGAGGAACAGAAGGAAATGATAAGCGGTTTTCAGTAAGGTTTTCTGTGCAAGCACTGAAATTGTAGGTGATAGATAGTTTTGTGATAAGATAAATGATAACGAGTAACAAGTAAATAAAGTGCAGAAAGGTGGCCCAATCCTTTATGTAGCAAAGGATAATCCTGGACAATTTCTAATAATGAGAAGGGAGCTCCCGAGGACACATGGGAATTATCGTCAATCTAGTTTTCATCGCGTTCATATGATTCGCGTTTGGTACTTTGATAATCTTATATGTGGGTGGACCGGTACTTGGGTACTGCCCTTACTTGGAAAAGCATACCACTTATGATTAACCCCTATTGCAAGTGTCCGCAACTACAAAAGAAGTATTAAGGTAAACCTAACCACAACATTAAACATATGGATCCATATCAGCCCCTAACGAAGCAACGCATAAACTAGGGTTTAAGCTTCTGTCACTCTAGCAACCCATCATCTACTTATTACTTCCCCATGCCTTCCTCTAGGCCTAAATAATGGTGAAGTGTCATGTAGTCGACGTTCACATAACACCACTAGAGGAAAAGACAACATACGTCTCATCAAAATATCGAAAGAATACCAAATTCACATGACTACTAATATCAAGACTTCACCCATGTCCTCAGGAACAAACGTAACTACTCACAAAGCATATTCATGTTCATAATCAGAGGAGTAATAATATTCATAAAGGATCTGAACATATGATTTTCCACCAAGTAAACCAATTAGCATCAACTACAAGGAGTAATCAACACTACTAGCAACCCACAGGTACCAATTTGTGGTTTTGATACAAGATTGGATACAAGAGATGAACTAGGGTTTTGAGAGGAGATGGTACTGGTGAAGATGTTGATGGAGATTGACCCCCTCCCGATGAGAGGATCGTTGATGATGATGTTGGTGATGATTTCCCCCTCCCGGAGGGAAGTGTCCTCGGTAGAACAGCTCCGCCAGAGCCCTAGATTGATTCCGCCAAGGTTCCGCCTCGTGGCGGCGGAGTTTCGTCCCGTAAGCTTGCCCATGATTTTTTCTAGGGTAAAAGCTCTAATATAGTAGAAGATGGACACCGGACGCCCACCAGGGGGCCCCAGGAGATAGGGGGCGCGCCCTATAGGGGGGGGGGCGCCCTCCTCTCTCCTGGACAGGGTGTGGTCCCCCTGGTGTATTTCTTTTGCTCAGAAATTCTTATTAAATCCAAAAAGATGTTTCGTGGAGTTTCAGGACTTTTGGGTTGTGCAGAATAGGTTTCCAATGTTTGCTCCTTTTCCAACCAGAATTCCAGCTGTCGGCATTCCCCCTCTTCATGGTAAACCTTGTAAAATAAGAGGGAATAGCCATAAGTATTGAGATATAATGTGTAATAATAGCCCATAATGCAATAAATATTGATATGAAAGCATGATGCAAAATGGACGTATCAGGGATCGCAACAGCTTTCGAGGGTAGATTATTCAACCCAAATTTATTGATTCGACACAAGGGGAGCCAAAGAATATTCTTAAGTATTAGCAATTGAGTTGTCAATTCAACCACACCTAAATAACTTAGTATCTGCAGCAAAGTATTTAGTAGCAAAGTAGTATGACACTAATGGTAACAGTGGCAAAAGTAAAGATAATAGTTTTGTAGTAGATGTAACAGTAGCAACGGAAAAGTAAATAAGCAAAGCACAATATGTGAAAAGCTCGTAGGCATTGGATCAGTGATGGATACTTATGTCGGATGTGATTCCTCATGTAATAGCTATAACATAGGGTGACCCAGAACTAGCTCCAGTTCATCAATGTAATGTAGGCATGCATTCTGAATATAGTCATACGTGCTTATGGAAAAGAACTTGCATGACATCTTTTGTCCTACCATCCCGTGGCAGCGGGGTCCTAGAGGAAACTAAGGGATATTAAGGCCTCCTTTTAATAGAGAACCGGAACAAAGCATTAGCACACAGTGAATACATGAACTCCTCAAACTATGGTCATCACCGAGAAGTATCCCGATTATTGTCACTTCGGGGTTGTCGGATCATAATACATAATAGGTGACAATAGACTTGCAAGATAGGATCAAGAACTCACATATATTCATGAAAACATAATAGGTTCAGATCTGCAATCATGGCACTCGGGTCCTAGTGACAAGCATTAAGCATAGCAAAGTCATAGAAACATCAATCTCAGAACATAGTGGATACTAGGGATCAAACCCTAACAAAACTAACTTGATTACATGGTAAATCTCATCCCATCACCGTCCAGCAAGCCTACGATGGAATTACTCACGCACGGCGGTATCATGAAATTGGTGATGGAGGATGGTTGATGATGATGACAGCGACGAATCCCCCTCTCTGGAGCCCCGAACGAACTCCAAATCAGCCCTCCCGAGAGAGATTAGGTCTTGGCGGCGGCTCCATATCGTAAAACGCGATGAAACTTTCTCTTTGATTTTTTTCTCCGTGAAACTGAATATATAGAGTTGGAGTTGAGGTCAGTGGAGCATCAGGGGGCCCACGAGACAAGGGGGCGGGCCCAGGGGGGAGGGCGCGCCCCCACCCTCGTGGACAGGGTGTGGGCCCCCTGGCCTTGATTCTTTCGCCAGTATTTGTTATATTTTCCAAAAGTTCTCTCCATGGATTTTCAGGTCATTCCGAGAACTTTTGTTTTCTGCACAATAAACAACACCATGGCAGTTCTGCTGAAAACAGCGTCAGTCCGGGTTAGTTCCATTCAAATCATGCAAGTTAGAGTCCAAACAAGGGCAAAAGTGTTTGTAAAAGTAGATACGTTGGAGACGTATCAACTCCCCAAGCTTAAACCTTTGCTTGTCCTCAAGCAATTCAGTTGATAAACAGAAAGTGATAAAGAATTTTTTTTACAAACTCTATTTGCTCTTGTTGTTGTAAATATGTAAAGCCAGCATTCAAGTTTTCAGCAAAGATTATGAACTAACCATTCTCACAATAACACTTAGGTCTCATCTTTATTCATATCAATGGCATAATCAGCTAGCGAGCAATAATAATAAAACTCGGATGCCAACACTTTCTCAAAACAATCATAATATGATATAACAAGATGGTATCTTGCTAGCCCTTTCTGAGATCGCAAAACATAAATGCAGAGCACCTTTAAAGATCAAGGACTAACTAAACATTGTAATTCATGGTAAAAGAGATCCAGTCAAGTCATACCCAATATAAACCAATAATAATGAATGCAAATGACATTGTGCTCTCCAGCGGGTGCTTTTTAATAAGAAGGTGATGACTCAACAGAAAAGTAAATAGATAGGCCCTTCACAGAGGGAAGCAGGGATTTGTAGAGGTGCCAGAGCTCGACTTTAAAATCGAGATGAATAACATTTTGAGCGGCATACTTTCACTATCAACGCAACAACTATGAGATGGCGATATCTTCCATACTACATACGTTATAGGCGGTTCCCAAACAGAATGGTAAAAGTTTATACTCCCCCACCACCAACAAGCATCAATCCATGGCTTGCTCGAAACAACGAGTGCCTCCAACTAACAACAACCCAGGGGAGTTTTGTTTAATTATATTGATTTGCTTTGATATTTTTGATCAAGGGACTGGGCATCCCGGTTACCGCCATTTTCTCGTGAATGAGGAGTGGGGTCCACTCCTCTTGAGAATAACCCACCTAGCATGGAAGATACATACATCCCTAGTTGAAACATGAGCTGCTCGAGCATACAAAACATAATTTCATTTGAAGGTTTGGAGTTTGGCACATACAAATTTACTTGGAACGGCAGGTAGATACCGCATATAGGAAGGTATGGTGGACTCATATGGAACAACTTTGGGGTTTAAGGAGTTTGGATGCACAAGCAGTATTCCGGCTTAGTACAGGTGAAGGCTAGCAAAAGACTAGGAAGCGACCAACTGAGAGAGCGACAACAGTCATGAACATGCATTAAAATTAATTTACACCGAGTACACGCATGAGTAGGATATAATCTACCATGAACATAAATATCATGAAGGATGTGTTGATTTGTTTCAACTACATGCGTGAACATGTGCCAAGCTGAGTCACTCAATTCATTCAAAGGAGGATGCCATCCCATCATACCACATCACAATCATTTTAATAGCATGTTGGCACACAAGGTAAACCATTATAACTCATAGCTAATCAAGCATGGCACAAGCAACAATGCTCTCTAAATGTCATTGCAAATATGTTTACTTCATAATAGGATGAATCAGGAATGATGAACTCATCATATTTACAAAAACAAGAGAGGTCGAGTTCATACCAGCTTTTCTCATCTCAATCAGTCCATCATATATCATCATTATTGCCTTTCACTTGCATGACCGAACGATGTGTATAATATTAATAGTGCACATGCATTGGACTAAGCTAGAATCTGCAAGCATTCAATTCAAGAGAGAAGACAAAGTAGTATGGGCTCTAAGTTAAATAAACAATCATGCATATGAGAGCCACTAAATATTTTCAATATGGTCTTCTACTCTCGACCCCCAAAGGAAAGAAAAGAAAACTTTTTACACGGGAAAGCTCCCAACAAGCAAGAAGAAGAACGAGAAATATTTTTGGGTTTTCATTTTAATTTCCACTATAAGCATGGAAATTAAACTGACTAATTTTTTTGGTTTTACTTAAGGTTTATCAAACACACAAGAAGTAGGCTAGAAAAAGAAAATTAAACTAGCATGGATAATACAGTGAAAGAGTATGAGCACCGACAACTAGAATAATGTGTGAACATGAATGTAAAGTCGATGAGAAATACGTACTCCCCAAGCTTAGGATTTTGGCTTAAGTTGGTCTATTGCCAAGGATAGCCTGGCTGATATCCGTAGTTATAACTGGGGTCGTACTGAGATGCAGCAGCAAATGCATCCTGAGCCGCGGCATGTTGGCCAGCCGCCTCCGCTCTCCCCTCGTGTCCAGCTGCCTCCTCCCTGGTAACAACATATCTTCGTTTTGCCTGGTAATCAAAAAGGAAAGGAGCTGGGAGAGTAACATGGACAGAGCTATGTCTGTCAAATATTAGTCGATACTGAAGAAATTGTTCGTTCCTCACAAGAAAATGGTGTTTGACCATCGCGTCAAAATCTAAATAAGCAGGAGGCAATTACATATCCCCCTATCATGGGGCTATACCAAGATAATTAGCTACACGGGTCGCATAATTCCCTCCAAATAAATCTCTAGACATACCATTATTATGCAACCTACGTGCAACTATTGGCCCCAAGTTGTAATCTTTATTACCTAACACAACACTCTTGAGGACACAAAGATCAGGGACACACATATGACATGCTTCATCTTTACCATTAATGCATCTAACAATGAGGAGAGCAAAATAATGTATAGCAGGAAAATGAATGCTCCCTATGGTAGCTTGTGCTATATCCCTAGATTCTCGCATAGTGATACTAGCAAGGAAGTCTTTATATTCAGATCTGTGGGGGTCATTAACATTGCCCCACTGCGGGAGTTTGCAAGCAGTTATAAAATCTTCTAAGTCCATGGTATAAAATTTATCATAAATATCAAATAGGACACCCTGAGAATTACGTGAAGATTTGTATTTAAACCTTCTCACAAATGAATCAGTCAATTGATAGTACTGAGGACACTTATCTTGTAAGAAGTCCTCAAGATCGGCATTACGCACATATGCGTCAAATTCATCCTTAATGCCTGCATTGACCTTAAAATCGTCTAATGGCCACTCACAAGCTCGCACTTCTGCGTCCCTTGGCGGTTCATCGTCTTGCTCACGCATAGCACGCATGGGTACTTTCTTTGTTGAGGAACCACCTTGGTACATTCTCCTAGACATATTTTTTTCTGAAAAATTTCTGAAATTTTTAGTAACTTCAAAATAAAAGTGAATAAAACTAAACAAGATTGGTAGCAACTACTCCTACAAGTTCCTAGAGCCTATATCATGCATTAGAATTGCTTGGGACCTCATAAATTTGACATGCAAGCTCAAGAACAGGGTCACCTATGCAGCAAAACTTTGCAATGAATAAAGCACTAGAACAAAAAATAATTGGACCAATGGAGGAGTCACATACCAAGCAACAATCTCCCAAAGCAGTTTTGTGAATGGGGCTTTGAGCAAGGAGATCGAATATCGCAACAGAATGAGCTAGAACTCGTGCTTGAGTTGGATGGGGATTTTTTGGGAAGAAGATGGAGTGTGTAGGTGCAGTAATAAGTGGAGGGGGGCCACCATGGGCCCACGAGATAGGGGGGCGCGCCCAGGGGGTGTGGGCGCGCCCTCCACCCTCGTGGCCAGGTGCTTGCCCCCTGCAGTGTTTTCAGTTCCTAAAATCCTCAAATATTCCATAAAAAATCATACTAAATTTGCAGGGCATTTGGAGCACTTTTATTTTCGAGATATTTTTTTATTGCACGGATAATTCAGAAAACAGACAGATAATATTATTTTTGCTTTATTTATTCTAAACAAACAGAAAGTAAAAAGAGGGTACAGAAGGTTGTGCCTTCTAGTTTCATCCATCTCATGATCATCAAAATGAATTTACTAACAAGGTTGATCAAGTCTTGTTAACAAACTCATTCCGAATAACACGGAACCAGAGAAATTTGGAATAACACTAAGTTACCTCAACGGGGATATGAACATCCCCTACAATAAGAATATCATACTTTTTCTTGACAGTAGGACGAGGAAATTCAAAACCTCCAATAATGATAGTTGGAACTTTTCCAATAGAATTGATGCTATGAACTTGAGATTGTTTCCTCGGAAAGTGTACCGTATGCTCATTACCATTAACACGAAATGTGACATTGCCTTTGTAGCAATCGATAACAGCCCCTGCAGTATTCAAAAAGGGTTTACCAAGGATAATCGACATACTATCGTTCTCGGGAATATAAAGAATAACAAAGTTCGTTAAGATAGTGACATTTGCAACCACAACAGGCACATCCTCACAAATACCGACAGGTATAGCAGTTGATTTGTCAGCCATTTGCAAAGATATTTCAATAGGTGTCAACTTATTCAATTCAAGTCTACAATATAAAGAGAGAGGCATAACACTAACACCGGCTCCAAGATCACATAAAGCAGTTTTAACATAATTTCTTTTAATGGAGCATGGTATAGTGGGTACCCCTGGATCTCCAAGTTTCTTTGGTATTCGACCCTTAAAAGTGTAATTAGCCAGCATGGTTGAAATTTCAGCTTCCGGTACCTTTCTTTTATTTGTAATGATATCCTTCATATTGTTCTCATATACTTAGCATAAGGATTTAATTTAAGCATATCAGTTAAGCGCATACGTAAGAAGATAGGTCTAATCATTTCAGCAAAGCGCTCAAAATCCTCATCATCCTTTGTCTTGGATGGTTTCGGAGGAAAGGGCATGGGTTTCTGAACCCATGGTTCTCTTTCTTTACCATGCTTCCTAGCAGCAAAATCTCTTTTATCATAACGTTGATTCTTTGATTGTGGCTTATCAAGATCAACAACAGGTTCAACCTCTACTTCATTATTATTGCTAGGTTGAGCAGCAACATGAACGTTATCGTTAACATTATTACTAGGTTCATGTTCATCACCTGATTGTGTTTCAACAATAGAGATAGAAATATCATTAGGATTCTCAGGTGTGTCCACAACAAGTTCACTAGAAGCATGCAAAGTCCTATCGTTTTTCTTTTTCTTCTTTTTAGAAGAACTAGGTGCCTCTAAATTATTTCTCTGAGATTCTTCCTCGATTCTCTTAGGATGGCCTTCAGGATACAAAGGTTCCTGAGTTTTCTACCAGTTCTAGTAGCCACTCTAACAACAAAATCAGGTTTATTATTTAATTCATCAAACAAATCACTTTGAGCTTTAAGTACTTGCTCAGCTTGAGTGGTAACCATTGAAGCATATTTGCTAATGAGTTTAAGTTCACCTTTAACTCTAGCCATATAATCACTCAAACGTCCTATCTCGAAAGCATTATTCTTTAATTCTCTACGAACATAAGTATTAAAACTTTCTTGTCTAGCCATAAAGTCATCAAATTTATCTAAGCATGGGCTATGAAATTTAGTAGACGGGATTTCAATTTTATTGTATCTATAGAGAGAATTTACCTTTACTACCTGTGTCAGGTTATCAAGACAATGTGTTTCTTCAACAGGCGGTATATTAAGACCATGTATTTCTTCAATAGGAGGTAAATTCTTAACATCTTCAGCTTTTATAACTTTTTCTTTCATTGATTTCTTTGCCTCCTGCATATCTTCAGGACTGAGAAATAGAACACCCCTCTTCTTCGGAGTTAGTTTAGGAATAGGCTGAAGAGTTAGCTTAATTGTCTCAGGAATTGCCTCAGGAATTGGATCAGGAAGAGTCCAATTATTTTCATTAGTCAACATATTATTCAATAGTAATTCGGCTTGGTCGACTGTTCTTTCCCTGAAAACACAACCAGAACAACTATCCAAGTAGTCCTTGGAAGCATCGGTTAGTCCATTATAAAAGATAGCCAATATTTCATTTTTCTTAAGAGGATGATCAGGCAAAGCATTAAGTAATCGGAGAAGCCTCCCCCAAGCTTGTGGGAGACTCTCTTCTTTGATTTGCACAAAATTATATATTTCCCGCAAGGCAGCTTGTTTCTTATGAGCAGGGAAATATTTAGTAGAGAAGTAATAAATCATATCCTGGGGACTACACACACAATCAGGTTCAAGAGAATTAAACCAAGTTTTAGCATCACCCTTTAATGAGAACGGAAATATCTTAAGGATATAATAATAGTGATACTTCTCATCATTAGTAAACAGGGTGGCTATATCATTTAACTTGGTAAGATGTGCCACAACAGTTTCAGATTCAAGGCCATAAAAAGGATCAGATTCTACAAAAGTAATAATTTCAGGATCAACATAGAATTCATAATCCTTATTAGTAACACAGATAGGTGAAGTAGCAAAAGCAGGGTCAGGTTTCATATTAGCATTAAGAGATTGCTGCTTCCATTTAGCTAATAACTTCTTAAGATCATATCTATCTTTGGAAGCAAAGATAGCTCTAGCAGCTTCCTCATTCATAACATAACCCTCAGGAACAACATGTAATTCATATTCAGGGGGAGAACTTTCATCATCACTATCATCAATAATAGCATCTTCAATAATTTCATTCTCTCTAACCCTAGCAAGTTGTTCATCAAGAAATTCACCTAATGGCAAAGTAGTATCACGCACAGAAGTAGTTTCATAAGTATCATGCATAGCAGAAGTGGCATCATCAATAACATGCGACATATCAGAATTCATAGCAGTAGCAGGTTTAGGTGTCGCAAGCTTACTCAAAACAGAAGGAGAATCTAGTGCAGAGCTAGATGGCAGTTCCTTACCTCCCCTCATAGTTGAGGGAAAAATCTTGGTTCTTTCGTCTTTCAAGTTCCTCATAGTGACCAGCAGATATAAATCCCAAGTGACTCAAAGAATAGAGATATGCTCCCCGGCAACGGCGCCAGAAATTAGTCTTGATAACCCACAAGTGTAGGGGATCACAACAACTTTCGAGGGTAGAGTATTCAACCCAAATTTATTGATTCGACACAAGGGGAGCCAAAGAATATTCTTAAGTATTAGCGGTTGAGTTGTCAATTCAACCACACCTGGATAACTTAGTATCTGCAGCAAATTATTTAGTAGCAAAGTAGTATGATAGCAATGGTAATAGTGGCAAAAGTAAAGATAATAGTTTTGTAGTAGATGTAACAGTAGCAACGGAAAAGTAAATAAGCGAAGCACAATATGTGAAAAGCTCGTAGGCATTGGATCAGTGATGGATAATTATGTCGAATGCGATTCCTCATGTAATAGCTATAACATAGGGTGACACAGAACTAGCTCCAGTTCATCAATGTAATGTAGGCATGTATTCCGAATATAGTCATATGTGCTTATGGAAAAGAACTTGCATGACATCTTTTGTCCTACCCTCCCGTGGCAGCAGGGTCCTAGTGGAAACTAAGGGATATTAAGGCCTCCTTTTAATAGAGAACCGTAACAAAGCATTAGCACATAGTGAATACATGAACTCCTCAAATTATGGTCATCACCGAGAAGTATCCTGATTATTGTCACTTCGGGGTTGTCGGATCATAACAAATAATAGGTGACTATAGACTTGCAAGATAGGATCAAGAACTCACATATATTCATGAAAACATAATAGGTTCAGATCTGAAATCATGGCACTCGGGCCCTAGTGATAAGCATTAAGCATAGCAAAGTCATAGCAACATCAATCTCAGAACATAGTGGATACTAGGGATCAAACCCTAACAAAACTAACTTGATTACATGGTAAATCTCATCCAACCCATCACCGTCCAGCAAGCCTACGATGGAATTACTCACGCACGGCGGTGAGCATCATGAAATTGGTAATGGAGGATGGTTGATGATGATGACGACGACGAATCCCCCTCTCCGGAGCCCCGAACGGACTCCAGATCAGCCTCCCCGAGAGAGATTAGGGCTTGGCGGCGGCTCCGTATCATAAAACATGATGAAACTTTCTCTTTGATTTTTTTCTCCGCGAAACAGAATATATAGAGTTGGAGTTGAGGTCGGTGGAGCATCAGGGGGCCCACGAGACAGGGGCGCGCCCAGGGGGGAGGGCGCGCCCCAACCCTCGTGGACAGGGTGTGGGCCCCCTGGCCTTGATTATTTCGCTAGTATTTTTTATATTTTCCAAAAGTTATCTCCGTGGATTTTCAGGTCATTCCGAACACTTTTGTTTTCTGCACAATAAACAACACCATGGCATTTCTGCTGAAAACATCGTCAATCCGGGTTAGTTTCATTGAAATCATGCAAGTTAGAGTCCAAAATAAGGGCAAAAGTGTTTGGAAAATTAGATACATTGGAGACGTATCAACTCCCCCAAGCTTAAACCTTTGCTTGTCCTCAGGCAATTCAGTTGATAAACTAAAAGTGATAAAGAAAAACTTTTACAAACTCTATTTGCTCTTGTTACTGTAAATAACTAAATATGTAAAGCCATCATTCAAGTTTTCAGCAAAGATTATGAACTAACCATTCTCACAATAACACTTAGGTCTCATGTTTACTCATATCAATGGCATAATCAGCTAGCGAGCAATAATAATAAATCTCGGATGACAACACTTTCCCAAAACAATCATAATATGATATAACAAGATGGTATCTCGCTAGCCCTTTTTGAGATCGCAAAACATAAATGCAGAGCACCTTTAAAGATCAAGGACTGACTAAACATTGTAATTCATGGTAAAAGAGATCCAGTCAAGTCATACCCAATATAAACCAATAATAATGAATGCAAATGACAGTGTGCTCTCCAGCGGGTGCTTTTTAATAAGAAGGTGATGACTCAACATAAAAGTAAATAGATAGGCCCTTCGCAGAGGGAAGCAGGGATTTGTAGAGGTGCCAGAGCTCAATTTCAAAATAGAGATGAATAACATTTTGAGCGGCATACTTTCACTGTCAACGCAACAACTATGAGATGGCGATATCTTCCATACTACATACGTTATAGGCGGTTCCCAAAAATAATGGTAAAAGTTTATACTCCCCCACCACCAACAAGCATCAATCCATGGCTTGCTCAAAACAACGAGTGCCTCCAACTAAAAACAGCCCTGGGGAGTTTTGTTTAATTATATTGATTTGCTTTGATCTTTTTGATCAAGGGACTGGGCATCCTGGTTAGCACCATTTTCTTGTGAATGAGGAGCTGAGTCCACTCCTCTTGAGAATAACGCACCTAGCATGGAAGATACAGACAGCCCTAGTTGAAACATGAGCTGCTCGAGCATACAAAACAGAATTTCATTTGAAGGTTTGGAGTTTGGCACATACAAATTTACTTGGAACGGCAGGTAGATACCACATAGAGGAAGGTATGGTGGACTCATATGGAACAACTTTGGGGTTTAAGGAGTTTGGATGCACAAGCAGTATTCCCGCTTAGTACAGGTGAAGGCTTGCAAAAGACTGGGAAGCAACCAACTGAGAGAGCGACAACAGTCATGAACATGCATTAAATTTAATTTACACCGAGTACAAGCATGAGTAGGATATAATCTACCATGAACATAAATATCCTGAAGGCTGTGTTGATTTGTTTCAATTACATGCATGAACATGTGCCAAGTCGAGTCACTCAATTCATTCAAAGGAGGATACCATCCTATCATACCACATCACAATCATTTTAATAGCATGTTGGCACGCAAGGTAAACCATTATAACTCATAGCTAATCAAGCATGGCACAAGAAACTATGATCTCTAAGTGTCATTGCAAATATGTTTACTTCATAATAGGCTGAATCAGGAACGATGAACTCATCATATTTACAAAAACAAGAGAGGTCGAGTTCATACCAGCTTTTCTCATCTCAATCAGTCCATCATATATCATCATTATTGCCTTTCACTTGCACGACCAAACGATGTGTATAATAATAATAGTGCACATGCATTGGACTAAGCTAGAATCTGCAAGCATTCAATTCAAGAGAGAAGACAAAGTAGTATGGGCTCTAAGTTAAATAAACAATCATGCATATGAGAGCCACTAAATATTTTCAATATGGTCATCTACTCTCGACCCCCAAAGGAAAGAAAAGAAAACTATTTACACGGGAAAGCTCCCAACAAGCAAGAAGAAGAACGAGAAATATTTTTGGGTTTTAATTTTAATTTCTACTACAAGCATGGAAATTAAACTGACTATTTTTTTGGTTTTTCTTAAGGTTTATCAAACACACAAGAAGAAGGCAAGAAAAAGAAAATTAAACTAGCATGGATAATACAGTGAAAGAGTATGAGCACCGACAACTAGAATAATGTGTGAACATGAATGTAAAGTCCATGAGAAATATGTACTCCCCCAAGCTTAGGCTTTTGGCCTAAGTTGGTCTATTGCCAAGGATAGCCTGGCTGATATCCGTAGTTATAACTGGGGTCATACTGAGATGCAGCAGCAAATGCATCCTGAGCCGCGACATGTTGGCGAGCCGCCTCCGCTCTCCCCTCGTGTTCAGCTGCCTCCTCCCTGGTAACAACATATCTTCGTTTTGCCTGGTAATCAACAAGGAAAGGAGCAGAGAGAGTAACATGGACAGAGCTACGTCTGTCAAATATTAGTCGATACTGAAGGAATTATTCGTTCCTCACAAGAAAACGGTGTTTGACCATCGCGTCAAAATCTAAATAAGTAGGAGGAAATTACATATCCCCCTCTCATGGGGCTATACCAAGATAATTAGCTACACGGGTCGCATAATTCCCTCCAAATAAATCTCCAGACATACCATTATTATGCAACCTACGTGCAACTATTGCCCTCAAGTTGTAATCTTTATTACCTAACACAGCACTCTTGAAGACACAAAGATCAGGGACACACATATGACATGCTTCATCTTTACCGTTAATGCATCTACCAATGAAGAGAGCAAAATAATGTATAGCAGGAAAATGAATGCTTCCTATGGTAGCTTGTGCTATATCCCTAGATTCTCGCATAGTGATACTAGCAAGGAAGTCTTTATATTCAGATCTGTGGGGGTCATTAACATTGCCCCACAGCAGGAGTTTGCAAGTAGTTATAAAATCTTCTAAGTCCATGGTATAAGATTTATCATAAATATCAAATAGGACACTCTGAGAATTACGTGAAGATTTATATTTAAACCTTCTCACAAATGAATCAGTCAATTGATAGTACTTAGGACACTTATCTTGTAAAAAGTCCTCAAGATCGGTATTACGCACATATGCGTCAAATTCATCCTTAATGCCTCCATTGACCATAAAATCGTCTGATGGCCACTCACAAGCTCGCACTTCTGCGTCCCTTGGCGGTTCATCGTCTTGCTCACGCATAGCACGCCTGGGTCCTTTCTTTGTTGACGAACCACCTTGGTACATTCTCCTAGACATATTTTTTCTGAAAAATTTCTGAAATTTTTAGTAAATTCAAAATAAAAGTGAATAAAACTAAACAAGATTGGTAGCAACTACTCCTACAAGTGCCTAGAGCCTATATCATGCATTAGAATTGCTTGGGACCTCATAAATTTGACATGCAAGCTCAAGAACAGGGTCACCTATGCAGCAAAAATTTGCAATGAATAAAGCACTAGAACAAAACATAATTGGACCAATGGAGGAGTCGCATACCAAGCAACAATCTCCCAAAGCAGTTTTGTGAATGGAGCTTTGAGCAAGGAGATCGAAAATCACAGCAAAATGAGCTAGAATTCATGCTTGAGTTGGATGGGGATTTTTTGGGAAGAAGATGGAGTGTGTAGGTGCAGGAATAAGTGGAGGGGGCCACCATGGGCCCACAAGATAGGGGGGCGCGCCCAGGGGGTGTGGGCGCGCCCTCCACCCTCGTGGCCAGGTGCTTGTCCCCTGCAGTGTTTTTCAGTGCCTAAAATCCTCAAATATTCCATAAAAATCATACTAAATTTGCAGGGCATTTGGAGCACTTTTATTTTCGGGATTTTTTTATTGCACGGATAATTCAGAAAACAGAGAGATAATATTATTTTGGCTTTATTTATTCTAAACAAACAAAAAGTAAAAAGAGGGTACAGAAGGTTGTGCCTTCTAGTTTCATACATCTCATGATCATCAAAATGAATCCACTAACAAGGTTGATCAAGTCTTGTTAACAGACTCATTTCGAATAACACGGAACCTGAGAAATTTCGAATAACACTAAGTTACCTCAACGGGGATATGAACATCCCCAACAATAATAATATCATACTTTTTATTTACAGTGGGAAGAGGAAATTCAAAACCTCCAATAATGATAGTTGGAACTTTTCCAATAGAATTGATGCTATGAACTTGAGATTGTTTCCTCGGAAAGTGTGCCATATGCTCATTACCATTAACATGAAAAGTGACATTGCCTTTGTTGCAATCAATAACAGCCCCTGCAGTATTCAAAAAGGGTCTACCAAGGATAATCGACATACTATCGTCCTCGAATATATCAAGAATAACAAAGTTCGTTAAGATAGTGACATTTGCAACCACAACAGGCACATCCTCACAAATACCGACAGGTATAGCAGTTGATTTGTCAGCCATTTGCAAAGATATTTCAGTAGGTGTCAACTTATTCAATTCAAGTCTACAATATAAAGAGAGAGGCATAACACTAACACCGGCTCCAAGATCACATAAAGCAGTTTTACCATAATTTCTTTTAATGGAGCATGGTATAGTGGGCACCCCTGGATATCCAAGTTTCTTTGGTATTCCACCCTTAAAAGTGTAATTAGCAAGCATGGTGGAAATTTCAGCTTCCGGTATCTTTCTTTTATTTGTAATGATATCCTTCATATACTTAGCATAAGGATTTGATTTAAGCATATCAGTTAAGCGCATACATAAGAAGATAGGTCTAATCATTTCAGCAAAGCGCTCAAAATCCTCGTCATCTTTTATCTTGGATGGTTTAGGAGGAAAGGGCATGGGTTTGTGAACCCATGGTTCTCTTTCTTTGCAGTGCTTCCTAGCAGCAAAATCTCTTTTATCATAACGTTGATTCTTTGATTGTGGGTTATCAAGATCAACAACAGGTTCAACCTCTACTTCATTATTATTGCTAGGTTGAGCATCAACATGGACACAATCATTAACATTATTACTAGGTTCGTGTTCATCACCTGATTGTGTTTCAGCATTAGAGATACAAATATCATTAGGATTCTCAGGTGTGTCCACAACAGGTTCACTAGAAGCATGCAAAGTCCTATCGTTTTTCTTTTTCTTCTTTTTAGAAGAACTAGGTGCCTCTAAATTATTTCTCTCAGAATCTTGCTCGATTCTCTTAGGATGGCCTTCATGATACAAAGGTTCCTGAGTCTTTCGACCAGTTCTAGTAGACACTCTAACATCAAAATCAGGTTTATTATTTAATTCATCAAGCAAATCACTTTGAGCTTTAAGTACTTGCTCAGCTTGAGTGGTAACCGTAGAAGCATATTTGCTAATGAGTTTAAGTTCACCTTTAACTCTAGCCATATAATCACTCAAACGTCCTATCTCGAAAGCATTATTCTTTAATTCTCTACCAACATAAGCATTAAAACTTTCTTGTCTCGCCATAAAGTCATCAAATTCATCTAAGCATGGGCTATGAAATTTAGTAGACGGGATTTCAACTTTATCGTATCTATAGAGAGAATTTACCTTTACTACCTGCGTCGGGTTATCAAGACAATGTGTTTCTTCAACAGGCGGTATGTTAAGACCATGTATTTCTTCAATAGGAGGTAAATTCTTAACATCTTCAGCTTGTATACCTTTTTCTTTCATTGATTTCTTTGTCTCCTGCATATCTTCAGGACTGAGAAATAGAACACGCCTCTTCTTCGGAGTTGGTTTAGGAATAGGCTCAGGAGTTGGCTTAATTGGCTCAGGAATTGCCTCAGGAATTGGCTCAGAAAGAGTCCATTTATTTTCATTAGTCAACATATTATTCAATAGTAATTCGGCTTGGTCGACTGTTCTTTCCCTGAAAACACAACCAACACAACTATCCAAGTAGTCCTTGGAAGCATCGGTTAGTCCATTATAAAAGATATCAAGTATTTCATTTTTATTAAGAGGATGATCAGGAAAAGCATTAAGTAATCGAAGAAGCCTCCCCCAAGCTTATGGGAGACTCTCTTCTTTGATTTGCACAAAATTATATATTTCTCGCAAGGCAGCTTGTTTCTTATGAGCAGGGAAATATTTAGCAGAGAAGTAATAAATCATATCATGGGGACTACACACACAACCAGGTTCAAGAGAATTAAACCAAGTTTTAGCATCACCCTTTAATGAGAACGGAAATATCTTAAGGATATAATAATAGCAAGACTTCTCATCATTAGTAAACAGGGTGTCTATATCATTTAACTTGGTAAGATGTGCCACAACAGTTTCAGATTCAAGGCCATAAAAAGGATCAGATTCGACCAAAGTAATAATTTTAGGATCAACAGAGAATTCATAATCCTTATCAGTAACACAGAGAGGTGAAGTAGCAAAAGCAGGGTCAGGTTTCATTCTAGCATTAAGAGATTGCTGGTTCCATTTAGCTAATAACTTCTTAAGATCATATCTATCTTTGCAAGCAAAGATAGCTCTAGCAGCTTCCTCATTAATAACATAACCCTCAGGAACAATAGGTAATTCATAATCAGGGGGAGAACTTTCATCATCACTATCATCAATAATAGCATCTTCAATAATTTCATTCTCTCTAACCCTAGCAAGTTGTTCATCAAGAAATTCACCTAATGGCAAAGTAGTATCACGCACAGAAGTAGTTTCATCATAAGTATCATGCATAGCAGAAGTGGCATCATCAATGACATGCGACATATCACAATTCATAGCAGTAGCAGGTTTAGGTGTCGCAAGCTTACTCAAAACAGAAGGAGAATCTAGTGCAGAGCTAGATGGCAGTTCCTTACCTCCCCTCGTAGTTGAGGGAAAAATCTTGGTTCTTTCATCTTTCAAGTTCCTCATAGTGACCAGCAGATATAAATCCGAAGTGACTCAAAGAATAGAGCTATGCTCCCCGGCAACGGCCCCAGAAATTAGTCTTGATAACCTACAAGTGTAGGGGATCGCAACAGCTTTCGAGGGTAGAGTATTCAACCCAAATTTATTGATTCGACACAAGGGGAGCCAAAGAATATTCTTAAGTATTAGCAGTTGAGTTGTCAATTCAACCACACCTGGATAACTTAGTATCTGTAGCAAAGTAGTATGATAGTAATGGTAATAGTGGCAAAAGTAAAGATAATAGTTTTGTAGTAGATGTAACAGTAGCAATGGGAAAGTAAATAAGCGAAGCACAATATATGAAAAGCTTGTAGGCATTGGATCAGTGATGGATAATTATGTCGGATGCGATTCCTCATGTAATAGCTATAACATAGGATGACACAGAACTAGCTCCAGTTCATCAATGTAATGTAGGCATGTATTCCGAATATAGTCATACGTGCTTATGGAAAAGAACTTGCATGACATCTTTTGTCCTACCCTCCCGTGGCAGCGGGGTCCTAGTGGAAACTAAGGGATATTAAGGCCTCCTTTTAATAGAGAACCGTAACAAAGCATTAGCACATAGTGAATACATGAACTCCTCAAATTATGGTCATCACCGAGAAGTATCCCGATTATTGTCACTTCGGGGTTGTCGGATCATAACACATAATAGGTGACTATAGACTTGCAAGATAGGATTAAGAACTCACATATATTCATGAAAACATAATAGGTTCAGATCTGAAATCATGGCACTCAGGCCCTAGTGACAAGCATTAAGCATAGCAAAGTCATAGCAACATCAATCTCAGAACATAGTGGATACTAGGGATCAAACCCTAACAAAACTAACTTGATTACATGGTAAATCTTATCCAACCCATCACCATCCAGCAAGCCTACGATGGAATTACTCACGCACGGCGGTGAGCATCATGAAATTGGTGATGGAGGATGGTTGATGATGACGACGGCGACAAAGCCCCCTCTCCGGAGCCCCGAACGGACTCCAGATCAGCCTTCCTGAGAGAGATTAGGTCTTGGCGGCGGCTCCATATTATAAAACACGATGAAACTTTCTCCCTGATTTTTTTCTCCATGAAACAGAATATATAGAGTTGCAGTTGATGTCGGTGGAGCATCAGGGGGCCCACGAGACAGGGGGCGCGCCCAGCGGGGAGGGCGCCCCCCCACCCTCGTGGATAGGGTGTGGCCTCCCTGGCCTTGATTCTTTCGCTAGTATTTTTTATATTTTCCAAAAGTTATCTTCGTGGATTTTTAGGTCATTCCGAGAACTTTTGTTTTCTGCATAATAAACAACACCATGGCAGTTCTGCTGAAAACATCGTCAGTCTGGGTTAGTTTCATACAAATCATGTAATTTAGAGTCCAAAACAAGGGCAAACGTGTTTGGAAAAGTAGATACGTTGGAGACGTACCAAGAGACAACATACATCTCATCAAAATATCGAACGAATACCAAATTCACATGACTACTAATAGCAAGACTTCACCCATGTCCTCAGGAACAAACGTAACTACTCACAAAGCAAATTCATGTTCATGATCACAGGAGTATTAATATGCATTAAGGATCTGAACATATGATCTTCCACCAAGTAAACCAATTAGCATCAACTACAAGGAGTAATCAACACTACTAGCAACCCACAGGTACCAATTTATGGTTTTGATACAAGATTGGATACAAGAGATGAACTAGGGTTTTGAGAGGGGATGGTGCTGGTGAGCATGTTGATGGAGATTGACCCCCTCTTGATGAGAGGATCGTTGGTGATGATGATGGTGATGATTTCCCCCTCCCGGAGGGAAGTTTCCCCGGCAGAACAGCTCCGCCGGAGCCCTAGATTGGTTTCGCCAAGGTTCCGCCTCGTGGCGGCGGAGTTTCGTCCCGTAAGATTGCTTATGATTTTTTCCAGGTTAAAAGCCTTCATATAGCAGAAGATGGGCACCGGAGGGCCAATAGGAGGCCCAGGAGACAGGGGGCGCGCCCAGTAGGGGGGGGGGCGCCCCCACCCTCCTGGCCAGGGTGTGGGCACCCTCTGGTATTTCTTCGCTCAATAATTCTTATTAATTCCAAAAGTGACTTCCGTGGAGTTTCAGGATTTTTGGAGCTGTGCAGAATAGGTTTCCAATATTTGCTCCTTTTCCAGCCAGAATCCCAGCTGCCGGCATTCTCCCTCTTCATGGTAAACCTTGTAAAATAAGAGAGAATAGCCATAAGTATTGTGACATAACGTGTAATAACAGCCCATAATGCAATAAATATTGATATAAAAGCATGATGCAAAATGGACGTATCAACTCCCCCAAGCTTAGACCTCGCTTGTCCTCAAGCGGAAGCCAAAATCGAAAAATATGTGCACATGTTTAGAGATAGAGGTGTCGATAAAAATAAAATACGGACATGAGGGCATCATGATCATTCTTATAACAACAATAGATATAGATTTTATCATATGATTTCTTTTGCTCAAGTAACAATGTATTCACAATGTCAAGTATGGATCATAAATTTCATTGGGAGCTAATAAATTAAAATCTTAGTCATTGAAGCAATTGCAATTTATCATAACATCAAAAAGAGTCAAGAATAGAGCTTTTCAGCAAGTCCACATACTCAACTATCATATAGTCTTATACAATTGCTAACACTCACGCAATACTTATGGTTATGGAGTTTCAATCGGACACTGAGAAAGATAGGGGCTTATTGCGTTGCCTCCCGACGTATTCACCTTTGGGTGATGTCAACAATAATAGTTCATGCTAACTTACATCCAATTGGATATATATATCAGGATCATTCCAACATGAGGTGCTTGCCAAAGGATAAAATGAAATAGGGAAAGGTGAAGATCACCTTGACTCTTGCATAAAATAAAAGACATAAAGTAAAAGATAGGCCCTTCGCAGAGGGAAACTGAGGTTGTCATATGCTTTTAGGGTTGAATGCACAAAATCTTAATGCAAAAGAACATCACTTTATATTGCCACTTGTGATATGAACCTTTATTATGTAGTCTGTCGCTTTTATTACTTCCATATCACATGATCGTATAAAGCTTATTTTCTCCGCACTAATAAGTCATACATATTTAGAGAGCAATTTTTATTGCTTGCAACATGACAGCTTACTTGAAGGATCTTACTCAATCCATGGGTAGGTATGGTGGACTCTCATGGCAAAAACTGGGTTTAGGGATATTTGGAAGCACAAGTAGTATCTCTACTTGGTGCTAGGAAATTTGGCTAGCATGAGGGGGAAAGGCAAACTCAACGTGTTTGGGAGGTCAATGACAATATACTTTAACTGAGATGTGAGAAAACATAATCCATTACGTTGTCTTCCTTGTCCAACATCAACTCTTTAGCATGTCATACTTAATGAGTGCTCACAATCATAAAAGATGTCCAAGATAGTATATTTATATGTGAAAACCTCTCTTTCTTTATTACTTCCTATTAATTGCAACGGTGGCCAAAACTACGTTTGTCAACTCTCAACAACTTTTATGCCTCATAATCTTTAATGTGAAGTCATTACTATCCATAAGATCAATATGAATGCTTTTATTTCTTTTTATTCTTTCTATTTTCTCAAGATCATAGCAAGATAGAAAAGCCCTTGACTCAACACTAATCTTTATTATATAGCTCGCGGACTGGATTACATAGAGAGATCACAAAGCAGAACTCAAAACTAAATCATACCAAAACTTCAATCTACTAGATCAAAATATTACTAATGGGATCGAACTAAATAAAACGATAAAGGTAGGAGTGTGATGGTGATACGATACCGGTGCACCTCCCCCAAGCTTGGCAGTTGCCAAGGGGAGTGCCCATACCCATGTGATTATGTCCTCGGAGGCGATGAAGGTGGTGATGATGATGGTGGATAATCGCACATTGATCGTAAAAGCTCCTCCAACTTGCGAATAATGCCCTTGAGTCCGACGATATGATCCTTCAACAAAATATTTTCATGTGTGATATTCTTGTTTTGTATGTGAGCTAGCTCAATCATCTTGAAAGCTTCAATCTCAGTTGGAGTAAAGAGGTTAGGTAAAGGTTGAGGGGTGTTTTCTTCTTCCACCGCCGGATCTTGATCCTCCACGGACTTCTTGATCCCTTCATCCTTGTTGATCTCCTCAGGTTCTTCTCTTTTCATCTCTATCTTCAATAGCCAAGCATCCCTGTCTTCATTGTTGAAGGAAGGTGACGGCACGATGCTCTAGATCTGTCAGAAAAACAGCTCGAAACAAAAATAGAGGATTTTTGCGTGATACGGTGGTCAAAACCTTCGAGAGATTATATAATGAATTTTTACCAACCAAAAGAAGTAGCATGCAAGAAAACAGAGTTCGGGAGGCACACGAGGTGCCCACGAGACAGGGGGGCGCGCCCATTAAGGGTGGGTGCGCCCTCCACTCTCGTGGAGGCCTCGTGTCCTTCCTGGATTACTTCTTGCTTTCCAAAATTCTTAAATATTCCAAAACGGAGAAAAATTGCCATTAGAGTTATTTTGGAGTCGATTTACTTACCGTACCACATACCTAATCCTTTTCGGAGTCTGAAACATTTTGGAAAGTGTCCCTTATGTATTCCTCTAGGGTTACGGTTTCAATAATATTAGTTTCAACATTGATAGGATTACCTAAGATATAATGTTTGATTCTTTGACAGTTCACCACCCTCAGACTTGTGCCTTCGAAGTTGTTGATATTTATGGCACCGGAACGATAGACCTCCTCAATAACGTAAGGACCTTCCCATCTAGAGAGAAGTTTTCCTGCAAAAAATCTTAAACGAGAGTTGAATAGCAACACATAATCACCTACATTAAACTCACGATTTTGTATCCTTTTGTCATGCCATCTTTTAACTTTTTCTTTGAACAGTTTGGCATTCTCATAGGCTTGGGTTCTCCATTCATCAAGTGAGCTAATATCAAATAATCTCTTCTCACCGGCAAGTTTGAAGTCATACTTGAGCTCTTTAATAGCCCAATATGCTTTATGTTCAAGTTCAAGAGGTAAGTGACATGCTTTTCCATAAACCATCTTTTACAGAGACATGCCCATAGGATTTTTATATGCAGTTCTATAGGCCCATAATGCATCATCAAGTTTCTTTCTAGATCTATTAACAGTCTTTTGCAAAATTAATTTGAGCTCTCTATTGCTCAACTCTACTTGACCACTAGACTGTGGGTGATAAGGAGATGCAATTCTATGGTTAACATCATACTTAGCAAGCATTTTACGAAAAGCACCATGAATAAAATGTGAACCACAATCAGTCATAAGATATCTAGGGACTCCATACCTTGGAAAAGTAACTTATTTAAGCATCTTAATAGAGGTGTTATGATCAGCACTACTAGTAGGAATAGCTTCTACCCACTTAGTAACATAATCAACAACAACTAAAATATGTGTGTAACCATTAGAGGCAGGAAAAGGTCCCATATAATCAAAGCCCCAAACATCAAATGGTTCAATAACAAGAGAATAATTCATAGGCATTTCTTGTCGTCTACTAATATTACTAATTCTTTGACATTCATCACAAGACAAGACAAACTTATGAGCATCTTTGAAGAGAGTATGCCAATAAAAACCGGATTGCAATACCTTATGTGCAGTTCTATCTCCAGCATGGTGCCCTCCATATGGTTCGGAGTGACACTTGCGTAGTATCTGTTCCTGTTCATGCTCAGTACACAACGTCTAATAACACCATCTAATCCTTCTTTATAAAGGTGTGGGTCATCCTAGAAGTTATGTCTTAAATCGTAAAAGAAAGTTTTTCTTTTGCTGGTATGTGAAACTAGGTGGTATAAATTTAGCAACAATGTAATTAGCATAATCAGCATACCATGGAGCAGTACGATAAGCATTGACGACCGCTAATTGTTCATCAGGAAAGCTATCATCAATAGGTAGTGGGTCATCAAGAACATTCTCTAACCTAGACAAGTTGTGTGCAACGGGGTTCTCAGCTCCTTTCTATCAATAATATGAAAATCAAATTCTTGGAGCAAGAGAACCCATCTAATAAGTCCAGGCTTAGCATCTTTCTTTTCCATAAGATATTTAATAGCGGCGTGATCAGTGTGCATAGTAACTTTAGAATCAATAATATAAGGTTTGAACTTATCACATGCAAATACAACTGCTAAGAATTCTTTTTCAATAGTAGCATAATTTCTCTGGGCAGTATCAAGAGTTTTACTAGCATACTGGATAATATTCAATTTCTTATCAACTCTTTGCCCTAGAACAACACCTACAGCATAAACACTAGCATCACACATAATTTCAAAGGGTAAATTCCAATCAGGTGGCTAAACAATAGGTGCAGTGATCAAAGCTTTCTTAAGTATTTCAAATGCTTCTACACAATCATCATCAAAGACAAAAGGAATATCTTTTTGCAATAAATTAGTCAGAGACCTAGAGGTTTTAGAGAAGTCCTTAATGAACCTCCTATAAAAACCGGCATGACCAAGGAAACTTATTATACCTTTTATGTCCTTGGGACATGGCATCTTTTCAATAGCATCAACTTTAGCTTTATCAACTTCAATACCTTTCTCAGAAGTCTTATGCCCCAAGACAATGCCTTCATTAACCATAAAGTGGCACTTTTCCCAATTCAAGACGAGACTAGTGTCTTCACATCTGTGCAAAACTCAATCAAGGTTGCTCAAGCAATCATCAAAAGAGGATCCATAAACGGAGAAGTCATCCATGAATACCTCACAAATCTTTTCACAAAAGTTAGAGAATATAGCCATCATGCATCTTTGAAAGGTAGCAGGTGCATTACATATACCAAAAGGCATACATCTATAAGCAAAAGTACAGAAAGGGCAAGTAAAAGTAGTTTTTGATTGATCCTCCGCTGACACAGGTATTTGAGAGAAACCAGAATAACCATCTAGAAAGCAGAAATGTGTGTGTTTGGATAGTCTGTCTAGCATTTGATCAATAAAAGATAAAGGGTAATGATCTTTCTTAGTAGCTTTATTTAATTTGCGGAAATCAATTACCATCCTATAACCTGTAATAATTCTTTGCGGGATCAATTCATCTTTATCATTAGGAACGACAGTAATACCTCCTTTCTTAGGAACACAATGGACAGGGCTTACCCAATCACTATCAACAACGGGATAAATTATACCTGCCTCAAGGAGCTTTAGTATCTCCTTTCTTACCACTTCTTTCATCTTAGGATTTAACCATCGTTGAGGATCTCTAACTGGTTTGGCATGTTTCTCCAATTTTATTTTGTGTTGCCATAGAGTGGGACTAATGCCTTTAAGATCATCCAAATTATATCCAATTGCAGCACGGTGCTTCTTCAGAGTTTTCAATAATCTTTCCTCTTCTTGCTCTGAAAGGTTAGCACTAATAATTACATGGTATATCTTCTTTTCATCAAGATAAGCATATTTAAGATTATCAGGTAAATGTTTGAGATCAAACACGGGATCACCCTTGGGTGGAGGAGGACCCCCTAGGATTTCAACAGGCAAGTTGTGTTTCAGAATAGGACCCTGTTGAAGGAATAATTCATCTATCTCCCTTCTTTCATTCATAAACATATCATTTTCATGGTGTAGCAAATATTGTTCTAACGGATCAGTAGGAGGTACGGCAATAGAAGCAAGAGCAATAATTTCATCCTTACTAGGCAATTCTTTATCACGGGGTTGTCTATGAAACTTAGCAAATTAAACTCATGAGACATATCCCCTAAGCCAATTGTAACAATATCCTTTTCACAATCAATCCTAGCATTAACAGTACTCAAGAAGGGTCTACCAAATATAATGGGACAAAAGTCATCTTGTGGGGAACCAAGAACAAGAAAATCAGCAGGATATTTAACTTTCCCACACAAGACTTCAACATCTCTAACAATCCCAACTGGTGAAATAGTATCTCTATTGGCAAGCTTAATAGTAACAGCAATACCTTCCAATTTAGCGGGTGCGATATCATGCATAATTTATTTATATAAGGAAATAGGTATTGCACTAGCACTAGCACCCATATCACATAAGCCATGATAACAATGATCTCCTATTTTAACAGAAATAATAGGCATGCCTACAAAAGGTCTATGTATCTTCGCATCGGGTCTAGCAATATTAGCAGTTTCACCACAGAAGTAAATAACATGCCCATCTATATTATCATCCAAGAGATCTTTAACCATAGCAATACTGGGTCCAACTTTGATTTGCTCAGGGGGTGTATAAGTTATAGTATTACTCTTACGAATAACAATTGAAGCTTTAGCATGATCCTTTATCCTAACAGGAAAAGGTGGTTTCTCAACATAAGTAGTAGGAACAATAGGATCATTATAAGTGATAGTCTTTTCTTCAACTGTAATAGGTGCAACCACCTATACTTCAGTGGGAGGATTATACACTTTTCCTTAGGAAGATCAACGTGAGTAGAAAAATATTCACAAAAAGAAGCTACTATCTCAGAGTCAAGTCCATATTTAGCGCTTAATCCACGAAAAGCATTGGTATTCATAAAAGATTTAACACAATCAAACCTAGGTGTCATACCTGACTCCTTACCATCGTTGGAACCCCAATCTTCAGAGTTGTGTTTAATTCTTTCCAATAAGTCCCACTTGAATTCAGTAGTCTTCAACATATAAGAACAAGCAGAGGAAGTATCGAGCATGGTGCGATCATTGAGAGAAAGCCGAGCATAATTTTTTTTGAATAATCATATCTCTTGAGATCTCATGATTGGGGCATGAATATAACATTGACTTAAGCCTCCCCCAAGCTTGCGCAATGCTTTCTCCTTCGCGAGGCCAAAAATTATATATGTAATTACGATCACGATGAACAAGATGCATAGGATAGAACTTCTGGTGAAATTCCAACTTCAATCGTTTATAGTTCCAAGATCCAGTATCATCACATAGCCTATACCATGTCAACACATGTCCCTTAAAAGATAAAGGGAAGACCTTCCTCTTAACAACATCATCAGGAATACCTGCAAGCTTAAATAATCCACAAACTTCATCCACAAAGATAAGGTGTAAATCGGGATGCAATGTTCCATCTCCTGCAAAGGGATTAGCTAGAAGTTTATCTATCATACCCGAATGAATCTCAAGGTAAACATTTTCAGTAGGTTCAGTAGGTTGAGGAGCAGATCTTTGCTCTACAGGTCAGGGCGAAAATGCCCCAAACAAGCCCCTCAAAGGATTAGTTTCCATAGTAACAAGTGATAGAAAACTTCAGTACACTATATAAATGTTTCCTTACCAAGTTCCACTCACCAAAGGCGCTTCACTCCCCGGCAACGACGCCAGAAAAGAGTCTTGATGACCCACAAGTATAGGGGATCTATCGTAGTCCTTTCGATAAGTAAGAGTGTCGAACCCAACGAGGAACAGAAGGAAATGACAAGCGGTTTTCAATAAGGTGTTCTTTGCAAGCACTGAAATTGTAGGTAACAGATAGTTTTGTGATAAGATAATTTGTAATAGGTAACAAGCAATGAAAGTAAATAAGGTGCAGTAAGGTGACCCAATCCTTTTTGTAGCAAAGGACAAGCCTGGACAATTTCTTATAATGAGAAAAGCGCTCCCGAGGACACATGGGAATTATCATCATGCTAGTTTTCATCACGCTCATATGATTCGCGTTCGGTACTTTGATAATTTGATATGTGGGTGGACAGGTGCTTGGGTACTGCCCTTTCTTGGACAAGCATCCCACTTATGATTAACCCCTATTGCAAGCATCCGCAACAAAAAAAAGAAGTATTAAGGTAAACCTAACCATAGCATTAAACTAGTGGATCCAAATGAGCCCCTTACGAAGCAACGCATAAACTAGGGTTTAAGCTTCTGTCACTCTAGCAACCCATCATCTACTTATTACTTCCCAATGCCATCCTCTAGGCCCAAACAATGGTGAAGTGTCATGTAGTCGACGTTAACATAACACTACTAGAGGAGAGACAATATACATCTCATCAAAATATCGAACGAATACCAAATTCACATGACTACTAATAGCAAGACTTCACCCATGTCCTCAGGAACAAACGTAACTACTTACAAAGTATATCCATGTTCATGATCAGAGGAGTATTAATATGCATTAATGATCTGAACATATGATCTTCCACCAAGTAAACTAATTAGCATCAACTACAAGGAGTAATCAGCACTACTAGCAACCCACAGGTACCAATTTGTGGTTTTGATACAAGATTGGATACAAGAGATGAACTAGGGTTTTAAGAGGAGATGGTGCTAGTGAAGATGTTGATGGAGATTGACCCCTCCCGATGAGAGGATCGTTGATGATGACGATGGTGATGATTTCCCCCTCCTGGAGGGAAGTTTCCCCGGCAGAACATCTTCGTCGGAGCCCTAGATTGGTTCCGTCAAGGTTCCGCCTCGTGGCGGCGGAGTTTCTCCCCGTAAGCTTGCTTATGATTTTTTCCAGGGTAAAAGCCTTCATATAGCTTAAGATGGGCACCGGAGGGCCAACAAGGGGCCCAGGAGACAGGGGGCGCGCCCAGTAGGGGGGCGTCCCCCCACCCTCCTAGCCAGGGTGTGGGCCCCCTCTGGTATTTTCTTCGCTCAATAATTCTTATTAATTCCAAAAGTGATTTCCGTGGAGTTTCGGGATTTTTGGAGCTGTGCAGAATAGGTTTCCTATATTTGCTCCTTTTCCAGCCAGAATCCCAGCTGCCGGCATTCTCCCTCTTCATGGTAAACCTTGTAAAATAAGAGAGAATAGCGATAAGTATTGTGACATAACGTGTAATAACAGCCCATAATGCAATAAATATTGATATAAAAGCATGATGCAAAATGGACGTATCAGAGCCCATAATAGCTTGTGGCTGCACACAGAAGTTTCTAGCATGAATAATCTTATGATCCCTTTGAGCCTGGGTGGCGGACCGTAGGATGATCACACAGGTACTACGGGATATCCTAGGACAACACTCTATTCACTACAAAAAAAGACACATCCGTGACATTTTGGGCCGAACGAAAAAAATTTCTGTCATACATATGACACTTCTATGACGATAATTGTGACAAAACCCGGTATCATCATAGATGTGGTGGGCTCCTACTTCTATGACAAAAAATCATGACAGAAAATGGGTGTTTCATCCTGGGCGGGCCGGAGAAGCAGCTGCATGACATTGTTTGGGTCGTCCATGACGGAAAAAACCGTGGTAGAAGCGAGGGCGAGGAAAATTTCGAGGAGTTCCCAGTTACAGTGGGAGGTCGGGGGCCGAGCGATGCACATTTCTCTCATACACGTACGCATGTGTGTGCAAGGCATTGGCTCTAGCTGAACCCGAGTGAGGCGTTGGGCTCTAACTGAACCTGAGCGATTGCACTACAGGCTACGCGTTACTGAACCCGAGCGATCGATCGATGGCTGTTAACTGAACCCGATCGAGTGATTCCTTCGCTGCTGCTGCTAACTGAAGCCGATCAATGCTGCCTCTCTGGATGAAAAGTGAGCATTGCGGGGGGGGGGGTTGGATGAACAGTGAGCGGTGGTGGTGGATGCAGGACCCCGTGGCGTTGCCTCTGGATGAGCAGGACGACCCCGTGGAGGGCTGCATGAACAGTAAACGGTGAAGTGGTGCCCGTGGAGGGGTGGTTGAACAGTAGCCGGTGGAGTAGCGCACGGTGGATGCTGGACGTACAGGAGCCCGTGGAGGCTGGAGGAGGTCGACGATAGCCCGTGGAGGCTGGAGGAGGTCGACGGTGGAGATGAACAGTATCCCGTGGAGTCCCATTTTGCGGTAAGCGACACCCCTCCCGATGAATAGGACCCCCGTTTCGACCGTAGCGCTCCAACACAAGTCCGTTTCGTCCGTTTTGCGGTACGCCACACCCCTCCCGATCAACAGGACCTTGTTTCGACCATAGGAGGTCTGTTTCCTCCATTTTACGCTACGCCAGACCCCTCCCGATGAACAGGATCTCGTTTCGAACGTGGCCGGTCAAACACAAGGCCATTTCCTCCGTTCTGCGGTACGCCAGGCCTCGTTTCCATCGCCTGTTCCGTCCAAGCCCTCCCAATGAACACGATGACGCATTCCATTCCGACCCAGCCGGTTGGCTCCCACGCATTCCGTTGCCTCCCGATGAACACGACACATTCCGTTGCCTCCCGATGAACACGACGCATTCCATTGCCTCCCCATGAACACGACGACGACGCTGTTTCTCCGTTCTGACCCAGCCATGTACACGAGCGATGGTCGTACGTATGCGCGAGTAGGCGTTCGAGACCCCGCCTGTATGTACACATATGTGGCCGTATTTTCTTTCTTGCACATTGGCCACTGTACGTACGTGTACATGCTACATGTGCGCCTCTACTACGACAAGTACGCACCTCTACTATGACACGTGCACGCCTCTACATCGACCATTATATATGCACGTACACGTTCGCGACCAAAATGACAATGCTACGTACACTTCGACCAAGTGGGTCCCGACTGTCAGGCACTTCCTTGCATGCGAAGATGTAGCTGGTGGGTCCTAGCAGTCAGGGGGGAGAATCAGATTTTTTTTCTTTTGCCCGGACGCACTTTCTTGCGTGCGAAGGTGTAGCTGGTGGGTCCCAGCAGTCAGGGGGAAACGTTTTTTTTTTACAAAATATGGTGGCCCGTCCGGTGGGTCCCTGCTGTCATGTGGAGGAATCATTATTTTCTGCGTAATAAGGAGGCACTTCCTTGCTGCGGTCGTGGACCCAGCTGCCAGCCTCTCCACATACAGTCCACGTCTGATGGAAGTCGTTCCTTGACCATGTTGACCACACCGCGCCGAGAGCACCAGGGCGGTGGACGATGGTGAGGCTAGGAAGGGGACGACACGGAGCCGGGGAAGACACAGCAGTGGATGCCCACGTGTAGAGGAGTATGAGGGTTCACTCGTTTGGCTGCGGTGTGAGGCTACTGTCGCCGCAGAATAACAGGGGGTGTGGGTGCGTAGAGGGATGGCCTGGCCAGTGGTGGGAGTAGTAGGGGGCGGTGAGGCCTCTGCGGCATCATAGCCGGCCATGGGCGGCAGGAGCAGGCGGCACGATCGGTGCTGCTTTGGGCGGCTGGAGCAAGAAGACCAGAGGTTGAAGAAGCACCACGACCATTGGATGGATATCGTACGGTCACTAGAGCTAGAATCGTTCATATATTGACTAAAGTTGACAAAGGCCTCCTTCCCAGTCAACTTAGTAGGCCCACAAGTCAGCCTCCCACCAAGGTGGGTCCCAGCTAGCAGGGGGTATTCATTTTTTGTGCATAATAAGGAGGCAC